>NC_045970.1:10201375-10501375 GCF_010909765.2 Amblyraja radiata
CTTGAATTACACCACTACAATTCAAACACTGCAACTGACATTGCGCCTCTGACAGTTCAAACAGCCTTGCTCAGACAAGGGTCATTCACATGAACGGTCCAGAGGCTTTTGAGATCAGTTAACACAGACACCCAAAATGAATCTGAAGCGTCCCAACCCACAACATTGTCATTCCATTTTCCTTCACAGATCCTGGCTGGCCTCTGAGTTCCTCTAGAACTTTGCTTTTAAGATTCCAGCATTTGCAATCTCTTGTGTCTCTCATGTGTAACCAAACATAATTTGTGGGTGCTGACTGAGTGGACGGAGCAGATATGCCCATGATCATGTCTGATGTGCCAAGTGACTAAATAAGTCTAGTCTAGAGGCTCGCTTGATCTATATCACAATGGTGCAAAATAAATCGTAAACTAATATGTTTGATGTTGGCCATTTAACACAGCTCCATAGTGCTCCATTGTTCTGATGTATGAGAATGTATCGAGGTCATGCCAGTACACAGCATTGCTTATATAGCCGAGCTTTTAATTTCAGACTGATCACGACTTGCAATATACCTTAGAACCGGTATTTCCTGAAGATTTGTTCTCCTTGGAATTAATGCCATCTACATCCTATAATTTTATAACTCCTGAATAATCCCTACAGTTATTCTAACAATTCTAATGCTGCATTTGCTGTGATACGTTTGTGCCTGTGCTTACTAATGAACACATGCTGTCTGATCGACTAAGCATGGTAGAGAGATAATGTTTCACTGCTACACCTATTGAAATGGACTGTAAAAAGGCGGAGGACTTTAAGCCGATACAGGATACTGGCGTAAGTGGGATATGTTGATCGATTGCTGGAGCAATGGTGTGACTTCTGACATCAAGTATTAGTCCCTTGAGTATGAGTGGAGTGGAGTGGAAACTGATTCTGGCAGGAAACTCTGCTACCATTGCAATGGAAAGTCTTTAGTATAAATATGCCCACTTAGAGCAGCACAATGCTTCAGTTGTAGAAAGCAAGGTCACATTGCCTCTGTGTGCAGATGTAAATAGAATATAGCAGTCAAGAGTCTAGTGTGCTTTATTGTAATATGTCCCAGGCAGAACAATGAAATTCTTGCAGCAGCACAACAGAATGTGGAAATTTGAGGAAGGACATTCTTGCTATTGAGGGAGTGCAGCGTAGGTTTACAAGGTTAATTCCCAGGATGGCGGGACTGTCATATGCTGAGAGAATGGAGCGGCTGGTCTTGTACACTCTGTCGTTTAGAAGGATGAGAGGGAATCTTATTGAAACATATAAGATTGTTAAGGATTTGGACACGCTCGAGGCAAGAAACATGTTGAGTGAGACCAGAACCAGAGGCCACAGTTTAAGAATAAGGGGTAAGCCATTTAGAACGGAGACGAGGAAACACTTTTTCTCACAGAGAGGCCGGTTCTCTGGATACTTTCAAGAGAGAGCTAGATAGGGCTCTTAAAGATAGCGGAGTCAGGGGATATGGGGAGAAGGCAGGAACAGGGTACTGATTCGGGATGATCAGCCATGATCATATTGTATGGCGGTGCTGGCTCAAAGGAGCAAATGGCCTACTCCTGCACCTATTGTCTATTGTCTATTGTCTATTGTCTATTGTCTATTGTCTATTGTCATAGTACTCTGCAAACAATATAATATACATACAATATACATACATACACAAACATACATATATACATACATATAAAAACAAACAAGCAATAATTGTGCAAAAAGACAAAACCAATGCCCAAAGCCCCCAAGACTATGTAGTTCAGTTTATTTGGAGGTTAGAAATAAGAAATCATTTTATTGCCACACAACCAAGGTCGGTGGTATTTGGGTTGCCAGCAGCGATACAATAATAAAGAACACAACCACATTAAAATTTTACACAAACATCCACCACAGCATTCATCACTGTGGTGGAAGGCACAGAACTTGGCCAGTCCTCCTCCATTTTCCCCCGTGGTCGGGTCCACCACCCTCCACAGCCGTTGCTGCGGGCATCCAGATGGTAAGGGACAAAGTCAAAGTCAAGGTTAGTCCAGGATCGGCTCTTCCCAACCAGAGACCGCGGCTTCAGGCTGGTGTAGGCCGCAGGCCGGCGGTCAAAATTTTAAAGTACCTGCCGTGCCGCAGCCGGAAGCACCACAGTCTGCAGGGCCGGCGGTCGAAGCTCCCCTCCAGGGGAGATGGTAAGTCCATGCCGCACCCGCGGTAGAAGACGGCCGCGGGCCGGCGGTGGAAGCTTCTTCCACCCGGGTCCCCAACGTGAGATCCCGGGCTTTAGACGCCGCACCAGCTGGAGTTCTGCAGACCGCTGCTTCAGGCTGCCGGCTGCCGCGGGCCAGCGTAACGGAGCGCTCCCCTCCAGCGAGGTCTCACCCGCTCCGCGCCGAGAGTCCACGCTGTGCCCGCCGCTGAAGCTCCGGGCGCGTCTCCGGGAAAGTCGGCGCCGATCCTTGCTGTTAGGCCACGGGGGAGGCGGCCTGAAAAAGTCGCCTCTCCATGGAAGAGGCGGCCGAAACGGTTTCCCCCTTACCCCCCCACACCACCCCCCACACATAACACACCAAGAAACATCAAAAACAGACTTTTAAACATACTAAAAAAATAAAAAAAGTTGAAAAAAAGACGGACACGCTGCTGACAGGCGCTGCCAGTGCAGCGCCCCCTACTGCCTAGGTTGTTGTGTTTAATAGCCTGATGGTTGTAGGTCAGAAGCTGTTCCTGAACCTGGACATTACAGTTTTCAGGCTCCTGTATCTTCCATAGAATATGTAGAAGATATAAAGAATAGTTGCCATGCAGTGTCTCAACAGAAGGGAAATAATTAGTCAAAATTCAGGGAGAGGTGGTTTATTTAATGTTTAATTTAGTTTTATTTGGAGATACAGCGTGGATACAGGTCCTTTATCGTACCGAGTACACACCGACCAGCAATCCCCATACACTAGCACTATCCTACACATTAGGGACAATTTACAATTCTTACCGAAGACAATTAAACTACAACCCTGTACATCTTTCAAATGTGGGAGGAAACCAGAGCACCCGGAGAAAACCCACGGGACCACAGGGAGAACGTACAAACTCTGATACAGGTATCAGAGCTTTTGGGAGAAGGCAGGAGAATGGGGTAAGGAAGGAGGGATAGATTAGGCTGGATTGAATGGCGGAGTAGACTCGATGAGCCAAATGGCCTAATTCTAATACTGTCACTTATACGATACGATACGATTAAACTTTATTTACCCCAGGAGGGAAATAAATTTGCAAACAGTCATAAAATACACAAAATACATGAAACATGAAATTAAAGTGACGAGTGGAAAGGCTTTGGGGATGTGCAAAGATTGAGGAGGTGGGGTGGGGGGTCAGTCTCAGTCTACCCCATGACAGAAGGGGGAGGAATTGTAAAGTTTGATAGCCACAGGGAAGATGGATCTCCTGTGGTGTTCTGTCCTGCATCTTGGTGGAACCAGTCTGTGGCTGAAGGTGCTCCTCAGGTTGACCAGTGTGTCATGGAGGGGGTGAGCTGTATTGGCCAAGATGCTCCACAGTTTGAGGAGCATCCTCCCCTCCAAGACTGCCTACCATGTATCCAACTCCGCCCGCAGGATGGAGCCAGCCTTCCTGATTAGTTTGTTAATCCTATTGGCATCCACAGGCTTCTCCCTGCTGCCCCAGCACACGGCAGCAAAGAAGATGGCACTGGCTACCACCACCTGGTAGAACATCTGCAGCATCTTATTGCAGACGTTGAAGGAGTGGAGCCTTCACAAAATGTACAGCCGGCTCCGTCCCTTCTTGTACAGGGCGTCAGCGTTCCTGGACCAGTCCAGTTTACTGTCCAGGTAAACTCCAAGGTATTTGTACTCTCTGGTAAACGGCACATCCACCCCATTGATGGAGACAGAGAACAGGGATGTTCCTCCTAAAGACAGGACGGGGAGATGGCAGCCCTACCGGCAGTCTGTTTGTCTTTTCATTCTTTTTGCTATTTTTTTTTTTTTTAGTTTGTTCTAAATTTGTTTTATTGTTCTTTGGTGTGTTTTATGTGGGGGGAGGGGAGTGGGGGAAACTTTTTTTTCATGTTCTTACCTTCCCGGAGATGTGATCAATTTTCGGATCACATTCTCCGGTTGCTGCGGCCTACAATCGCTGGAGCTGGAAGCCTCCTCGGACTGTCGTGAGCCCCACCCCAGGACGCGGATTTAACATCGGAGCGGGTCGCTTGCCTGGGATCGCTTCCACCGTGACCACCGCAGACTTTAACATCAAGGGCTCACAGTCTCGGGTGAGGCCGAGTCGGGTGCTCCAACGCCGCGGAGGGCTCGACCAGCCCCGACGTGAGATACGATCGCCCGGCGCGGGGGAGTTGACATCCCCTCGAGCGGGAGTGGAGCGCCTCGACGCGGAGGGCCTGAACGCCTGCTACGGGAGTCAAGATCGTCCCGTCAACGGGGGCTCGAGGCCCACGACCGAGGAAGAGCTAGGGGAAGGACTTGAACTTTATTTTGCCTTCCACCACTGTGAGGAGTGTGTAGGAGTCACTATGGTGGATGTTCAATGTTAAAATGTGTTTTGATTGTTCCGTTTCCAAGATGGCTGCCGGAAAGGAGAGTGAACGCTGGCGCGATTAGCTGCCACTGCTCTCTCTCTGAATTGGTGTATTGTTGATGTCCTTACTATTTATTTTTTATTTTTTGTTATTTTTTTAATTTAATTTTTTTTTTTTTTTGTTTTGTTTCATTCCGCTTACACGTTTTGTAATCTGTTTACTAAATTTTGTAAGGTGTCCTTGAGAGTCCTTGAAAGGCGCCCATAAGTATAATGTATTATTATTATTATTAAAGTCCACCCCCAACTCCTTAGACATTATAGCCTAGCGTCACGAACTTCAACCTGTCTTATAACAATGCTCAAGTTGATGCAGACCATTAATACTTAGCAAGAGATTGGACCTTTATAATCAATTGCCATGTTGGGTTAAATCAACAATAGACATATTCCAATCAACAATGGACAAAATGCTACAATGGATCCATCACTACTTCTTCATTAGGTTTGACATTCTAAATGCTGCAGCCAAGGAGGATAAAAATATTTGCATTCTAGAGAAAGTGTTTGGGAGACTTCATCAACATACTATCAAACTTAATGAAGGTAACTGATGAATGAAGTGATTTGTTTGGGTCTGTGAAAAGATGAAAATTGGCTGCTGCCTGTGAAAGGGAAACTTTAGGCTATCATCAGAGCCAGAGAGCATGAAAATGTTTCTGAGCTCAAGTTACTTTTTTAGTGTGATCCACTTCTGTGTCATATTTCCAGCGATCTGGCCACTTTGCTGCATTCAGTTCATCATCTATTACATAAAGATTGAGAACATGTTTGTTGTTCTGGCACCATTCAATCAGATGATTGATCTCCCTCCTGTACTTCAACACATCTTTACATGATGTTCAGCTAAAATACAGTAAATAGAATACAGTCTGTGCAAATAAATCTTGAGCATCCTGCTCTTTCTGGTGCATTACACCAACAATGTCCTAAAATTGCTTGCAATGCTTCTATATATGCCTTTGATTCAATCATTTTGGGTGGTCACAGTGGCGCAGCGTTAGAGTTGCTGCCTTACAGTTAATGCAGCGCCGAAGACCCGGGTTCGATCCCGACTACGGGTGCTGTCTGTACGGAGTTTGTACATTCTTCCCATGACCTACGTGGGTTTTCTCCGAGATCTTTGGTGTCCTCCCGCACTCCAAAGACGTACAGGTTTGTAGGTTAATTGGCTTGGTATAAGTGTAAATTGTCCCTAGTGTGTGTAGGACAGTGTGCAGGGATCGCTGGTCGGCGCGGACCCGTTGGGCAGAAGGGCCTGTTTCCGCGCTGTATCTCTAAAACTAAAACTAAAAACTCAAAGCTCAATGCGTTTTACGCACGCTTTGATCGGGAGAATACTGATGTGCCTTCCCGAGCCCCCATTCGTTGTGATGGTATTTCAGTCTCAGTCACAGAGGCCGACGTCAGGAAATCCTTCAGAGGGGTGAACCCGTGAAAAGCACCTGGACCTGATGGTATACCCGGTCATGTTCTAAAAACCTGTGCGGACCAACTGGCTGGAGTTTTTACGGACATTTTCAACCTCTCACTTCTGAGGTCCCCACCTGCTTTAAAAGGGCATCAATTATACCAGTGCCCAAGAAGAGTAAGGTGATGTGTCTTAATGACTATCGACCAGTGGCACTGACGCCTGTGGTGATGAAATGCTTTGAGAGGTTGATCATGGAGCAAATCAACTCCTACCTCGACAAAGCCTGGACCTATTGCAGTTCGCTTACCGCCGCAACAGATCAACGGTGGATGCGATCTCGCTGGCCCTCCTCTCCGCTCTGGACCACTTGGACAACAAAAACTCATATGTCAGGCTGTTATTCATTTACTACAGCTCGGCATTTAATACAATCATCCCCTCCAAGCTGGTTACTAAACTCGCAGAACTGGGTCTCTGCGCATCCCTCTGCAATTGGATCCTCGACTTCCTCATTCACAGACCACAGTCTGTTCGCATTGGTGGAAATGTGTCAGCCTCGATAACAATCAGCATGGGAGCACCTCAAGGCTGCGTGCTCAGCCCCCTGCTGTACTCACTCTATACTCATGACTGCGTAGCCGGTCACAGTGCGAACTCCATCATCAAGTTCGCTGACGACACAACTGTTGTGGGACATATCACTGATGGGGATGAGTCAGAGTATAGAAGAGAGATCGAGCAACTGTCCATATGATGCCAGCACAATAACCTGACCCTCAACACCAGCAAAACCAAGGAACTGATTGTGGACTTTGGAAGGAGTAGGATGGGGACCCACAGTCCTGTTTATATCAATGGGTCGATGGTTGAAAGGGTCAAGAGTTTCAAATTCTTGGGCGTGCACATCTCTGAAGATCTTTCCTGGTCCAAGAACACTGATGCTATTATCAAGAAAGCACATCAGCGCCTCTACTTCCTGAGAAGATTACGGAGAGTCGGTTTGTCAAGGAGGACTCTCTCTAACTTCTACAGGTGCACAGTAGAGAGCATGCTGACCGGTTGCATCGTGGCTTGGTTCGGCAACTTGAGCGCCCTGGAGAGGAAAAGACTGCAAAAAGTAGTAAACACTGCCCAGTCCATCATCGGTTCTGACCTTCCTTCCATCGAGGGGATTTATCGCAGTCGCTGCCTCAAAACAGCTGGCAGTATCATCAAAGACCCACACCATCCTGGCCACACACTCATCTCCCTGCTACCTTCAGGTAGAAGGTACAGGAGTCTGAAGACTGCAACGACCAGGTTCAGGAATAGCTACTTCCCCACAGCCATCAGGCTATTAAACTTGGCTCGGACAAAACTCTGATCATTAATAACCCATTATCTGTTATTTGCACTTTATCAGTTTATTTATTCATGTGTGTATATATTTATATAATGATATATGGACACACTGATCTGTTTTGTAGTAAATGCCTACTATGTTCTGTGCGCTGAAGCAAAGCAAGAATTTCATTGTCCTATCAGGGACACATTACAATAAACTCACTTTAACTAAATTTGTCCGTTCACAGTTATAACCTTGAAGAGTCTATTGTTTACGTCACTCCTATTGACCTGAATTGAAAATATACTCAGATATTTAAGGTCATGGTTGGAGTTCTGAGGTTCCATTAATTTTTGCTGTGCAAATCATTCTCACTACTTAGTAAACACTTGCTTTTATTGCCCATTTTGTGTCTGAAGGAGACTGTAGATCAAGAATTCAGCACCGAGGATGCAGAGGGGAACCAGTTTACGGTCTTCATTCAAACATGACATTGAGTACACAATATTGAAACAAAACGACCAGGAGATGCCTCAACCATCTTGTGAGGAAAACACAAATGTAGCAAGTGAAATCCACACTCCATTAGGGGTACAAGACAATTCCCCATCAGAGTGGTGCAGAGGGCTGGTGCTAAGCCAAAAAAATGCCCAATGTTAAGGCAAAAGTGTATGACCGTTCAGGAAGTCAATGGTCTGATTCATACATAGAACTGAAGGAAGACATTGATAACCTTTCATCACAGAAACTATAAATTGTCCACCAACCGGGAAGGTGCACAGTGGAGACACTGTGTGGAGATACCAAATTCATTTTAAATCAAGATTATGGAAGGACTCCATGCAGAACAGATGAGTCTGTAAAAGGGTACCAACCCAAAATGCTACCTCTCCATTTTCTGCAGAGATACTGCCTGACCTGCTGAGTAACTCCAGCACTGTTTGCCTTTTTTTTGTAAACCATCATCTGCAGTTCTATGTACCTCTCTAACTTTTCCATCAGTTTTTCATGTTCTAAAGAAGTATGCCCTAGGTGAGCTAAACATTCCTTACAAGTAAACATCTATGATTCTTCAGCCCAGTAACAGCCTCATATCACCATTGAACCCTCTATGGTTTAATCACTTCCTTCCAGTAGCACGGTGATGGGAGCTATGCATATAATACTTGTGATCTGAATAGACCAGTACAGATTATATGGCATGGCTGGCATCAACTCATTGTCGGATGAGGATTGACTACTCATCCCTTTCCACCCAAACCACCCCCTCCCCAGGTACCTTCCCCTGCAACCGCAGGTGATGCAACACCTGTCCCTATACCTCCTCTCTCGACTCTCTCCAGGAATCCAACAGTCCTTTCAGATTAGGCAGAGGTTCACTTGCACCTCCTCCAACCTCATCTACTGCATCCGTTGTTCAAGATGTGGACTCTTATACATCGGCGAGACCAAAAGTAGACTGGGTGATTGTTTCACTGAGTGCCTTCGCTCAGACCGCCTCAACCTACCTGATCTCCCATTTGCCAAACAGTTTAAATCCCCTTCCAATTCCCACACTTACCTTTCTGTCCTAGGCCTCCTCCATTGTCAGAGTGAGGCTAAACGCCAATTGGAGGAACAGAATCTCATATTTCGCTTGGGCAGCTTACAACCCAGTGGTATGATTATTAATTGCTCAAACTTTAAGTAACCTCTGCATTCCCTCTCTCTCCATCCCTCCACCACCCAAGTCACACCAGCTTCACCTTCTCATCCAGCAAACAGCTAACAATGGCCTGTTTCCTGTATCATCGTTACTTTTTTGCATATCTTTTACGCATTTGTTCAATATCTCTCTACATCACCGTCTATATCTCCTGTTTCCCTTTCCCCTGACCTTAGTCCGAAGAAGGGTCTCGACCCGAAATGTCACCCACTCCTTCTCTCCAGTGATGTTGCCTGTCCCACTGAGTAACTCTAGCATTTTGTGTCTATCTTCAGTTTAAACCAGCATCTGCAGTTCCTTCCCACAAAGTGACAGCCTTACTGCTCCAGCAACTTGGGGTTAGCCCTAAGCTTGGCCCGGTCCATGTAGAGTTTCACTTCTTCCTGTAACCATGTGGAATTCCCCATCATGGACTTGTTTTCATCCCACATCACAGAGATGTGTGGCAGGTTAATTCATTATGTTAAATGATCCTTAGTGTACGTAATTGACCAAATAATCAAATTTGACTTGATGGGCATGAGAAGAGGAAATAGGGCGAGAGGGACTAAGTGGAATGGGACACTCCTGCATACTCCTGATAGGTTCTATCGCTACATTCTCTGGCATGTTAAATTGAAAGCACCAATGTACATGGGAGAGGTATATGAGCTATCTGTTTGCCAGCTAGTTGTAATTCACGAAGAATTTGTACACACATTCACAATCAAAATTAGATGTGAATTGGCATCAATAGCATGAAAAGTTTAGTACAAAAAATACTCAGAGAAACTCAGAGGGCAGCAGGGTGGTGCTACTGCATTATAACGCCAGAGATCTGAGTTCGATCCAGACTATGGGTGCTGTAGGTACAGAGTTTGTAAGTTTTCCCCGTGACCTGTGTGGGTTTTCTCCCAGATCTTCAGTTTCCTCCCCACACTCCACAGACGCACAAATTTGTAGGTTAATTGGCTTGGCATAAATGTAAAATTGACCCTAGTGTGTGTAGGGTAGTGTTAATGTGCAGGGATCGCTGGTCAGTGAGAACTAGGTGGGCCAAAGGGCCTGTATCCATATTGTATCTCTAAACTAAAAGCCTTGCATAACCGTTGGAGCACAATATCCAGACAGGACAAATCTGCAAACAAGAATTATATATCCACAGAAATGAGATCCCCATTGATTTTGGACCATTGATGCAAAACCATGCATGCCCAAAGAGCCTTCTGTTGGACCCTTGTGTTCTTGCATTTACCACATTATATTCACAGAAATGCAGCCAAATAATGCTACAAAATTCTCAGTACCACTTGGTATTGTTTCTACTACTTGCAAAGCTGTGTTATATTGGAAATACCCATGTCTAAGACACCACATTGTTGCATGCTGAATGCATTTACTGCCAGTGCATTTATTGTGAAGAAAGTTCAAATGCCACAAATGTATTTTATGGAACCTTAAACCAGGAGGTAGACAGGCTAACACTGCACATCTAATCTTATACTTCTCCAGAGATTTACAAAGACATTTTGATGAATAAATCTTTCATTTAAAAAAAAAAAATCTCATCATGCATAGGGACTCCCATATCTCAAACCTACCTTAGCATCAAAACCATTGGAGAAATGGACAGGCACAGTAAAATATGGAATACACTAAGTTTTATCTTTCAAACATTTTTCATTGTGCAATGTCAAGCAATTTCTGCAATGTATAAAGCATATGTAATGAATGTGTAAAATGCATTCTATTTATTCCTTAAATCCAAGATAAGAGCAAACACCTTTTAAATTTAACACTAACCTGCCTCTTTGATATTTTTGACAATCAGTTCTTAATATATTTATGCATCTGATGGTGTGGTCAGATTTTGTAAACAAACTGGTGATAATGCATATTAATGGTGGCACACAATGATTAGCACATAATGGGTTTTGCAGCTTGTGGTTAAACATACTGTTGTGTGTCCTTAGTTAAGCATAGGACTTAATATTATAATCCCTCCTATAATTGGCACTTTCTTAATATCTTGAGTGGGGTTAGGGGTAAAGAATTCATTGGGGTCATCAGGTGGGCACCCTTCTTCCTTGGTGTTTCGTTGATAGGCCCACGACACCTCCAGAGGGCTCAACTGCAACACCTGGCGTCCCAGGTGCGCTCCCCTCCGTTTTACCCCTCTTGCTGGTTATGTTGCAGCCCAGTTGGAGCCCTTCCTCATACAAATGCTGGAGCAACTCAGCGGGACAGGCAGCATCTCTGGAGAGAAGGAATGGGTGGCGTTTCAGTTTGAGACCCTTCTTCAGTCAGGGGGGAGGGAGTCTAGAGATATGGAAGAGTAAGGTGTGAAAACGACAGATCAAAGCAGAAAAGGGTAACAAAATATAAAATGGTTCATTGATAGCTGAGGGGAAGTGACAATGTGGCATAAAATCAGTTCTATTTAACCAGGGTAATAGTAATAGTTACTCTAGCATGTTGTGTCTATCTTCTGTGTAAACCAACATCTGCAGTTCCTTCCTACACAGTTCTGTGTCCTTGCTGTTTTGATCCAGAGAAATCCATATTAATATTCCATAGGAGTAGACACAACTATCGTCATTTGCAAACTAATAGCTAAGGATCTGAATGATATTTCCCATTCTTTCTGCTATTTTGACAGAAGTAAGTAAGTAAGTTTATTGGCCTAGTATTCACATACAAGGAATTTGCCTTGGTGCTCCGCCCACAAGTAACATCATGACGTATAGTGACAGTTACGAATGTCTCAGAAAACACTAAACATCAATAATAATATAACATTAATGATAAAACACCATTGATCAAACATGTGAACCAACAAAATACCAACAAAAAGTTTGGACAGATTGAAAATAAATGGTCATGATGCACATTATTAATGCTGCATTGTCCCAACTTTAAGCCTAAGAATAGACAGCTGGGTTATCACTGTGCTGCTTTAGTGGAGCTGCCATCCACAAAGTTCTGTGCAAGAGAGCAGAGATCTGTTGACATTATTGGTTTACAATTGAGTTTCATGAAAATTCTCAGTACAGGTAATGTAATTTTGAAGGAGCTGCGTTAACCCCCAAGAAGCAAATTAATAATTTCCACACGAGCTGTAAATCTTGTTTAGTTTAGATTTTAGTTTAGTTTATTGTCACGTGTTTCAAGACACATTGAAAAGCTTTTTTGAAGCTAGCTATCCAGTCAGCGGAAAGACTATACATGATTACAATCAAGCCATGCTGTTTTCATGTAAACTTGCAATTTCATAATGAAAGTCCCTCGTCTCCAGTGTTATCTGAAGAACCTTATCTGGCTTCACACTCTGACTTCAAAATCATTTTTCAACTTAAGATGCATTTAAACAGTTATTATTCTCAGCATCATCTTTATAATAGTGTCTATCTGTTCACCATATAATTTTATGCACATTAAGATCTTGTGTTTTATTTTAAAACTGAATCTACCTGCCAAGCGAATGAAAACACAAGAAGATAGACACAAAAAGCTGGAGTATCTCAGCTGGTCAGGCAGCAACTGTGGAGAAAAGGAATTGATGACTTTTCGGGTCGAGACCCTTCTTCAGGCACAAAACCTCACCTATTCCGTATCTCTAGAAATGCCGTTGAGTTACTCCAGCTTTTTGTGTGTATCTTCGGCTCAAACCAGCATTTGCAGTTTCTTCCTGCACAAGTTAAAACACATGTCCACAATCATTTCCATTTCTGTTGTGAAATACAGACTGAGGTCAAATATTAGCCACTTCATTCAATGTTTTCCTTCTTTAAGAGCAATTACAACGTTTTGAGACCTGACCTGAGATGCATACGTCTCGCTCCTGCAGCACCACTGCAACGTAAAATGTTTCCGCAATATATAATAAGAATCTAGTCCATTGTATATGTCATTCACACCTTTTATTGATCTTGAATCGTCATTAAAATCTATTTGATGCTAACCAATTCCTTTGCCAACCAACTCCCTGTAGTTTACAGTGTAAACAATTGTTGTCAGCTTTGGACAGCTTTAATCGGGTATTCAAAAAATACAGTTAGCTTGTTGGCTTCCAGTTAAATAAAGGTTACTTTAAACAAAACCATTCTAGGGATCCAGAAATTAGAGTTACGTTCAGTTCAGTTTAGTTTATTGTCACGTGTAAAAAGCCGTACAGTGGAAAGCTTTTGTTGCACGCTATCCAGTCAGTGGAATGGCAATACATGATTACAATCCAGTCATTCACAGTGTATAGATACATGATAAGGGAATAACATTTAGTGCAAGGTAAAGCCAGTAAAGTCCGATCAAGGATAGTACGAAGGTCATCATTGAGGTAGTTCAGCACTGCTCTCTGGTTGCGGTAGGATGATTCAGTTGCCTGATAACAGCGGGGAAGAAACTGGCCCTCTACATGGTCTCAGAAGTAGTTTTCACAAGTTAGATTGAACTAATCAACATTTCCATATTAGTGACCATCAGAAACTTGTCCTGGGCACATCTGGTCACACCTCCTCAGTTTAGCTGACACCTGTAAACGAAAGAACTGCAGATAGACACAAAAAGCTGGAGTAACTCAGCGGGACAGGCAGCATCTCTGGAGAGACGGAATGCGTGATGTTTCGGGTCGAGACTTTCCTTCAGACCAGTTAGGGATAAGGGAAACGAGAGATATGGGCAGTGCTGTGGAGAGATAAAGAACAATGAATGAAATAAATGCAAAAAAGTAATGATGATAAAGGAAATAGGCCATTGTAAGCTTTTTGTAGGGTGAAAATGAGAAGCTGGTGCAACTTGGGTGGGGGATGGATTGTGAGAGAAGGAATGTCACTGCAGATTCAAGAGAGTTTATGGTCATGTGTCCCTGATAGGACAATGACATTCTTGCTTTGCTTCAGCACAACAGAACATAGTTGGCATGACTACAGAACAGATCAGATTGTCCATATACAATTATATAAATATATACACACATGAATAAATAAACTGATAAAGTGCAAATAACAGATAATAGGCTATTTATGTTCAGAGTTTTGGCCGAACCAAGTTTAATAGCCTGATGGCTGTGGGGAAGTAGCTATTCCTGAACCTGGTTGTTGCAGTCTTCAGGCTCCTATACCTTCTACCTGAAGGTAGCGGGGAGATGAGTGTGTGGCCAGGATGGTGTGGGTCCTTGATGATGCTGCCAGCCTTTTTGAGACAGCGACTGCGATAGATCCCCTCGATGGAAGGGAGGTCAGAGCCGATGATGGACTGGGCAGTGTTTACTACTTTTTGTAGTCTTTTCCTCTCCAGGGCGCTCAAGTTGCCGAACCAAGCCACGATGCAACTGGTCAGCACGCTCTCTACTGTGCACCTGTAGAAGTTAGAGAGAGTCCTCCTTGACAAACCGACTCTCCGTAAGCTTCTCAGGAAGTAGAGGTGCTGATATGCTTTCTTAATAATAGCATCAGTGTTCTCGGACCAGGAAAGATCTTCAGAGATGTGCACGCCCAGGAATTTGAAGCTCTTGACCCTTTCAACCATCGACATATTGATATAAACGGGACTGTGGGTCCCCATCCTCCTCCTCCCAAAGTCCACAATCAGTTCCTTGGATTTGCTGGTGTTGTGGGCCAGGTTATTGTGCTGGCACCATATGGACAGTCGCTCGATCTCTCTTCTATACTAACTCATCCCCATCAGTGATACGCACCACAACAGTGGTGTCGTCAGCGAACTTGATGATGGAGTTCGCACTATGACCGGCTACGCAGTCATGAGTATAGAGTGAGTACAGCAGGGGGCTGAGCATGCAGCCTTGAGGTGCTCCCGTGTTGATTGTTATCGAGGCTGACACATTTCCACCAATACGAACAGACTGTGTATCAGTCATGCTGGTTTAAAGTGATGATTGACACAAAATGCTGGAGTAATTCAGTGGGACAGGCAGCATCTCTGGAAAGAAGGAACGTGTGATATTTCAGGTTGAGACCCTTCTTCAGACTAGTCAGGGGAAAGGGAAATGAGAGATATAGACGATAATGCAGAGTGATAAAGAAAAACGATTGAAAGATATGCAAAAAAGTAACCATGATAATGGAAACAGGTTAGCTGCTTGTTGGGTGAAAATGAGAAGCTGGCGTGACTTAGGTGGGGGAGGGATGGAGAGAGAGAGAATGCCGAGGTTACTTGAAGTTAGATGAATCAATATTGATACCACTGGGCTGTAAGCTGCCCAAGCGAAATATAAGATGTTGTTCCTCCAATTTGCATTTAGCCTCACTCTGACAATGGAGGAGACCTAGGACAGAAAGGTCTATGTGGGGGAATTAAGGGGAATTTAGCAACCGGGAGATCAGGTAGGTTCAGGCGGACATTTTCTGATATCAGTCATGAGGTTAATCTTGGCAGTCACAGCGCACACCTTCCCACTGCTGCTGCCAACAGAAATTGGAGTTTTTGGGAACAACCTGTGACCTTTCTTTTTAACCCATAAAAACCAGGAGCATATTTTGGGAAAGTTTTATGTAAGAAGGCCCGCGTTAAAGGGCCTGCAGTATCACATCATTGTCCTTCATGTAGCAGCCTCAGCCTAATTTTCAATACCAGTATTAATTTAGTTAAATTACTGTCATTTAAAATAAATCACTTGCAGCAATCAACGACCCTCCATCAGCCCGTGCCTTGCAGTGACTCGGGGTCAATCATGAGTAGATCAGACCAGATCATTGTATCAGTGAGGTCCCCAGCCTACAGAATAGTGAAAGGCTTGGATAGAGTGGATGTGGAGAGGATGTTTCCACTAGTGGGAGAGTCTAGGATGAGAGGTCATAGTCTCAGAATTACAGGACGCTCTTTTAGAAAGGAGATGAGGAGAGATTTCTTCTGGTGAATCTGTGGAATTATTTGCCACAGAAGGTTGTGGAGGCCAAGTCAGTGGATATTTTTAAGGCAGAGATAGATAGATTCTTGATTAACACATGTGTCTGAGGTTATGGGGAGAAGGCAGGAGAATGGGGTTAGGAGGGAGAGATAGATCTGCCATGATTGAATGGTGGAGTAGACTTGATGGGCCGAATGGCCTAATTCTACTCCTATTCCTTATGACCTTATGACCTCTCCCCTCCATTTTTCCCCACCTCACTGACAGACATTCATGGTGTTACTCCATGGTGCCTTGGAAAATGTTCTGTGGGAACTCTGCCATCGTTTGAAATCAAGATGCATGCAGGTAAAGTTTAAGTGCATGTGTCAGTGGGAAGACCATCCTGACCATTTTGTTGTGCAGTTTTTTCCCCACAGTTTCCTAATCATCTGATTGGGAAGTCGCTGCAAGGACTGCCTCTAAGCACAAGCAAAGAGAATGAATGGCGGCCTGATGATGTTGCGGTAGAGTTACGGCTTTAGACAGACACAACAAGCTGGAATAACTCAGCGGGTCAGACAGCATCTCTGGAGAAAAGGAATAGGTCACGTTTCGGGTCGAAACCCTTCTTCAGACTCATAGCGTTACAGCTCTCTACCTTACAGCCTTACTGACTTGCTGCCTTACAGCGCCGGTGACCCGAGTTCGATCCTGACCACAGGTGCTCCTCTCTACGGAGTTTGTACGTTCTCCCCGTGACCTGCATGGGTTTTCTCCGAGATCTTCGGTTTCCACCCACACGCCAAAGATGTACTACAGGCTTGTAGGTTATTGGCCCTCGTGTGTGTAGGGTAGTGTTAATGTGTGGGGATCACTGGTTCGTGCAGACCCGGTGGGCTTAAGGGCCTGTTTCCACGCTGTATCTTTAAACTAAACTAAACTAAACTCCAAGATCTGGGCAAGGGCATTGTACTGTACGTGTGCACAATTAGTATTCAGTCCTATACTAGATTATGGATACCTTGGCCAGAAGGATTTCATTCTCTCAAACCAACATGATCTGTTTGCTACTCAGGCCGATCAATGATTCAGGGTTATTACGATTGATTTTTAAATAGAAGTTGAAATGAATCCCTGGGTTTGTTCTGTTAGAGAGTGAACAATAGCCCTTCGAAGCGAATAACATTGTTACCACAAGGCATAACTTGGGGCATTGGACAGCATAAAAAAACAGACTGTGCTAGATCACGTCAACATAAAATACAGACATATTGTGTCAACATAAAATACAGATCATTATTTGACTCCGTGGGAGAGTGACGGAGGGTGAAACGGATCGTTTCTAATCTTAAATTACTAAAGCATAACCTGGATTTTGTGAGTGAAATCATTTATTTTGCTCAGTTATGCGAGTTGTATGCATTGAAAATTAACAGAACTATAAATATACAATGTTTGCTAACCAGTATTTTCTTATGCAAGAAGTCTAATGGATTTGCAATCCACCATTGACAACACGCAGTAAATGACTGCACCCATTGTGTGCAGTGAAGACTGTGCCTGAAGCCTACCAGGTCCTCGACTTAGTTTTGTTTCGTTTAGAGATAGAGCGGATACAAGCCCTTCAGCCCACCGAGTCCGCAGCGACCAACAAACCACGCACATTTACACTACCCTAAACACACTGGGGACAATTTACATTTACACCACGCCAATGAACCTACAAACCTGTACTTCTTTGGAGTGTGGGAGGAAACTAAAGATTTCGGAGTAAAACCTACGCAGGTCACGGGGAGAAAGTACAAACTCTGTACAGACAAGCACCCGTAGTAAGGATCGAACCCGGGTCTCTGGCGCTGTAAGACAGTAGTTCTACCGCTACACCACCGTGCTGCCCTTGTGTTCTCTTGTATAGGAACTGCAGATGCAGGTTTAAACTGGAGATAGACACAACAAGCTGGGGTAACTCAGCGGGCCAGGCAGCATCTCTGGAGAGAAGGAATGGGTGACGTTCGGGTCAAGACCCTTCTTAAGACATGTCTATCCTCCTGTACTTGTAAGTTTATGTAATTAAGTGTACATTTCCTGTCTTCGTTCCTCTTCCCAAATACATTTCCTCACCTTGCCTTGTATCAACCTTCAGCTGGCAGTTGTGCATCTGCTCAGTTTGAGAACAATGACCAACTAGCGATAATCCCAAGGCTTTGGAACTGGGTGACATAATGACTTGCTTGGGTAATATGTGTATGCTGGAAATATACAGAGCACAAAGCAGAAGACTTTGGCCCTCATGTAATACTAATGCGAAACCCAAATGACAAATTTAGTTTTGTTTAGAGATACAGCATGGAAAAAGGCCATTCGACCCACCGAGTCCGCACCTACCAGCAATACCCGCACATTGACACTATCCTGCACACACTTGGGACAATTTCACATTTAAAACAAGTCAATTAACCTACAAACCTGAACGGCGTTGGAGTGTGGGAGGAAACTGAAGATCTTGGAGAGAACTCTTGCAGTCACAGGGAGAACATACAAACTCCATACAGACAGCACCCGTAGTCAGGATTGAACCTGGGTCCCTAGCACTGTAAGCACTGTAAGCACTGTAAGGCAGCAACCCTACCACTGAGCCGCTGTGCCGCCCCCTAAATTGTGCCACTTTCATGCAGAAAGCACAATGGGTTAACCCTACATGGACAACCTGGCCACAGCAACAAGAAGAAGTCCCCACATGATCTATTTCAAGAGACTGTCGATGATGTGTGGGTTTGTTGTGGGCTCTGAAGGAGAACGCAGAGTTAAACAACACATAAAACTGACCTTTCAGCCTGCATCCTTGCCGAGCATTAACCACTCATTTACACTCATCCAACATTAAGCCCAGTTTTTATTCTCCCCACACTATCATCAATTCCCCAAGCTTTTGCAACTGACCTACATACAAGGGATAATTTACCAATTGGCCAATTAGCCGACCAACTAGAATGTCACTGGGATGTGGGAGGAAATTAGAGCACCTGGAAGAAATCCACATTATCACAGGTGGACTGTGCAAACACTGCACAGCCAACACTTTCCTCGAAGGTGGAGTCGCAGGTAGATAGGGTAGTTAAAAAGGCTTTCGTCACTTTGGCCTTCATCAGTCAGAATATTGAGTGGAGAGGTTGGGAGGTCATGTCACAGTTGTATAAGACGTTGGTGAGGCCACATTTAGAGTATTGTGTTCAGTGCTGGGCACCATGTTCCAGGAAAGATGTTGGCAAGTTGGAAAGACGCAGAGAAGGTTGATGATGATGTTGCCAGGACTCAAGGACCTGAGCTGCAGGGAGGAGTTGAGCTGGCTTGGACTCTATTCCTTGTAGCACAGGTGGATGAGGGGTGACCTTATAGAATTGTACAAAATCGTGAAAGGAGTAGATCGGATCAACGCACAAGAGTCTCTTGTCTAGAATAGGGAAATTCAGAACCGTAGGTTTCGGGCGAGGGGGGAAAAGATTTAATAGGAACCTGAGGGGTATTTTTTTTTTTTACACAAAGGGTGGTGGGTATATGGTGGATTGATGCCGGAGGAGTTAGTTGAGGCAGGAATTATTGCAATGTTTAAGAATCATTTAGACAGGTACGTGGATGGGACAGGTTTAGAGATATATGGGCCAAATGCAGGCAGACAGGGTTAGTGTCGATGGGACATGTTGGTTGGTGTGGGTAAGTTGGGCCAATAGGCCGGTTTCCACGCTGTATGATTCTATGACAGTGCGTGAGGCTGGGATTGAAACTGGGTTTCTGGCATTGTGAGGCAGTGGCACTATCAGCTGTGCCACCCGCTATGCCACTGTGCCACTGTGCATCCATTCCTATCCAGAGATTCTGCCTGTCCTGCTGAGTTACTCTAGCATCTTGTGTCTATCCGAGCGGGAGGGAAAGAGAGAGTGAGGGTGAGGGAGAGATTGAGAGGGAGAGATTGAGAGGGAGAGATTGAGAGGGAGTGATTGAGAGGGAGAGGAAGGGAGAAAGAGAGAGGGGGGTGGGGAAGGAAGAGGTAGAGAGAGAGAGAGATAGAGATAGAGAGCGAGCAACGGACAGTGTAGAGCCAAAGTTATGTCGGCTAAGTGTTCATGATGCAAGGGGTGATGAACCACACATATTCATCAATAGGGGCTTCAAACAGAACCCTGACCTTTGCCAGAACCATAGGAAGTTAGATAGAGCTCTAGGGGCTAGTGGAATCAAGACATATGGGGAGAAGGCAGGCACGGGTTATTGATTGGGGCGATCAGCCATGATCGCAATGAATGGCGGTGCTGGTTCGAAGGGTCGAATGGCCTCCTCCTGCACCTATTTTCTATGTTTCTATGTTTCTTAAGTATCACTCGCCTAATGTTCAATTATTTTGTAGTCACATGGAATAAATGCTAAGCTTCACAACCGGAGAAGGTGAAAGCAAATCCAAAGGGTTTCTACAGCTATATTAATAGCAAAAGGATAACGAGGGATAAAATTGGTCCATTAGAGAGACAGAGTGGACAGCTATCTGCAGAGCCAAAAGAGATGGGGGAGAATTGAACAATTTATTTTCTTCGGTATTCACCAAGGAGAAGGATATTAAATTATGTGAGGTAAGGGAAACTAGTAGAGTAGCTATGGATACTATGAGTTTCAAAGTAAAAGAAGTACTGACACTTTTGAAAAATATAAAGGTGCATAAGTCTCCAGGTCCTGACAGGATATTCCCTAGGACATTGAGGGAAGTTAGTGTAGAAATAGCCGGGGCTATGACAGAAATATTTCAAATGTCATTAGAAACGGGAATAGTCCCCGAGGATTGGCGTACTGCGCATGTTGTTCCATTGTTTAAAAAGGGTTCTAAGAGTAAACCTAACAATTATAGACCTGTTAGTTTGACTTCAGTGGTGGGCAAATTAATGGAAAAGATACTTAGAGATAATATATATAAGCATCTGGATAAACAGGGTCTGATTAGGAACAGTCAACATGGATTTGTGCCTGAAAGGTCATGTTTGACTAATCTTCTTGAATTTTTTGAAGAGGTTACTTGGGAAATTGACGAGGGTAAAGCAGTGGATGTTGTCTATATGGACTTTAGTAAGGCCTTTGACAAGGTTCCTCATGGAAGGTTGGTTAAAAAGGTTTAACTGTTGGGTATAAATGCAGGAGTAGCAAGATGGATTCAACAGTGGCTGAATGGGAGACGCCAGGGGGTAATGGTGGATGGCTGTTTGTCAGGTTGGAGGCAGGTGACTAGTGGGGTGCCTCAGGGATCTGTGTTGGGTCCTTTGTTGTTTGTCATGTACATCAATGATCTGGATGAAGGTGTGGTAAATTGGATTAGTAAGTATGCAGATGATACCAAGATAGGGGGTGTTGTGGATAATGAAGAGGATTTCCAAAGTCTATAGAGTGATTTAGGCCATTTGGAAGAATGGGCTGAAAGATGGCAGATGGAGTTTAATGCTGATAAATGTGAGGTGCTACACCTTGGCAGGACAAATCAAAATAGGACGTACATGGTAAATGGTAGGGAATTGAAGAATGCAGTTGAACAGAGGGATCTGGGAATAACCGTGCATAGTTCCTGGAAGGTGGAATCTCATATAGATAGGGTGGTAAAGAAAGCTTTTGGTATGCTAGCCTTTATAAATCAGAGCATTGAGTATAGAAGCTGGGATGTAATGTTAAAATTGTACAAGGCATTGGTGAGACCAAATCTGGAGTGTGGTGTACAATTTTGGTCGCCCAATTATAGGAAGGATGTCAACAAAATAGAGAGAGTACAGAGGAGATTTACTAGAATGTTGCCTGGGTTTCAACAACTAAGTTACAGAGAAAGGTTGAATAAGTTAGGTCATTATTCTCTGGAGCGCAGAAGGTTAAGGGGGGACTTGATAGAGGTCTTTAAAATGATGAGAAGGATAGACAGAGTTGATGTGGACAAGCTTTTCCCTTTGAGAATAGGGAAGTTTCAAACAAGAGGACATGACTTCAGAATTAAGGGACAGAAGTTTAGGGGTAACATGAGGGGGAACTTCTTTACTCAGAGAGTGGTAGCAGTGTGGAATGAGCTTCCAGTGGAAGTGGTGGAGGCAGGTTCTTTGGTATCATTTGAAAATAAATTGGATAGGCATATGGATGAGAAGGGAATGGAGGGTTATGGTATGAGTGCAGGCAGGTGGGACTAAGGGAAAATAATTGTTCGGCATGGACTTGTAGGGCCGAGATGGCCTGTTTCCGTGCTGTAATTGTTATATGGTTACATGGAGAGCTTTAAACACCCGTCGATCGGAGGCCCTCACCAACCTCATGCACCAGAATGGACAACAGTAGGTTCTTGGGATGCAAGTAACTCCCCTTAATCCCTACCCCAGATCCAGTCATGGCTCCGGCTGCCAGAACAATCTGCACCCAGAGCTACAGAGCTACCCGCAACATATTGAAAATCACCTTTGGAGTCCTTGAGCATGGATTGCAATCTAAGGTACAATCTGGAGGTACACTGCAATGCACTCCAGAGAAAGTCACCTGCCTGCAATGATCAATCCTCTTGAACAAAGTTAGAATAGAGCCAAATCCTCATTGCACTGTAGTTCACATCTTGCCTTCTCTCTGGTGTGAAGAATCTTAGCATTAACTTGACATTATTTATGAATATAAACCAAATTATGATCCCAGGCTAGAAACAAAACAACTGGAGTAACTCAGCGGGTCAGGCAGCATCCCTGGAGAAATAGAAAGTCAAGGTCAAAGTCAATTTTATTCGTCACATACACCCGAAGGTGCAGTGAAATTAATTTGCCAACAGCGATATGTGGCGTTTTGTTGAGACCCTTCTTCAAAAGGTCTGAAAAAGGGCTCGACCCGAAATGGATCTGAAGAAGGGTCTCGACCAAAAACGTCACCTATTCCTTTTCTCCAGCGATGCTGTCTGACCCATTGAGTTATACCTCCTTTTCGTATCTATCTTCGGTTTAAGCCAGCAACTGCAGTTCCATCCTCTATATCATGATTCCAGGCCATATTTATCAATCTCGTCAAGCCAAGGTCCACATGAATTTTATAGAACAACGAACAGAAACTAGCCCCTTTGGCCAACAATGGCTGTGCTGATTATAATGCTAATCTCTACCTGCAAATGATCCATATCCTTGCATTCCCTACATATCGAATTGCCTATCTAAAATCCTCTTCATTTCAGTATTACATCTGCTTCAATCGCTGCCCCTGTCAGTGAGTTTAAAAGGGCTGTCCCACTGCGGCGACCTAATCTGCGAGTTTAGAAGAGTTTGTCCTCGACTCAAACTCGCTGCATGGTCGACACGAGGTCCTAGGAGGTCCTATGAGGTCGCTGGAACTCTCCTTCATGCTCGAGGGAAGTTCCAGAATACCCGTGGCCTCAGGAAGGTCGTGGAAACTTTTTCAGCATGTTGTACAATTTTCCGCGAGTAAAATTTGGTCGGCATGGTTCTTTTTGACTCGCAGTGGAGTGGGGTCGCTATTTAGTTACAGGCAGTCGAGGGCAGCCGTTGGCAATCTCCTTCACTGGCCGGGCATTTTGATTGGCTCATTTGAGTTTTCAGGACCAGGGAAAACCGACCGGTAGGTAAAATGCCCGTTAAACTTTATTATACTTCTTAAAAGTGTCTCCACTCCTTCTCCCCCACCCTTCTCCCCCCCCCCCCCCCCCCCCCCCCGGTGGTTGGTTTGAAATAAAGCACAGCAAATGGTCGGTGGTGGCTGGTTTGAAATAAAGCATGATTAAAAGTCTAAACTTGACAACTTCCTGTTTGCATTGTATATTGATTTTAGTTAAAAAGCTACCACTTACGACTGTGATTTTTGGCCATCTTACTCAGACCCCCTCCGCTCATCAGGTGCAGAGGTTTTTTTCCCATCAATGAAAAATAAAAGTTATTAGTGTTTTAAAAAATGTTGAGAATCTCTCTCTGGTCAATCAAGCCATGAAGGCCACGACCTTCCGGTGGGAGGGGGGAGGGATTATAAAACCCGGAAGTGTGGGTGTGGCTCAGTCTCTGGAAGATGGGGGAGGGAGCGGTCACGACTGTCTGAGCTGTGAATCAACTGAACACTCTGAATGTCTACTGAACTGTGAGAGTTGTGTTTATGTGGTGTTTTGTGTGGTTTTACGGTGGTTTCACCCTGCTTGAAATGGTATGAAACTGCATTTGAATGTGGTGGCCTAGCACCCTGCATGAAATGGTATGAAACTGCACTTGAATTTGTTGGCCTTCCACCCTGCATGAAATGGTATGAAACTGCATTTGAATTTGGTGCCTTGCAACCTGCTTGAAATGGTATGTAACTGCACTTGAATTTGGTGGCATTGTACCCTGCTTGAAGTGGCATGAAACTGCACTTGAATTTGGTGGCCATGCAGCCAGCTTGAAGTGGCATGATAATGCATTTGAATTTGGTAGACTTCCACCCTGCTTGAAGCGGCATGAAACTGCACTTGAATTTGGTGGCCTTGCACACTGCTTGAAGTGGTAGGAAACTGCACTTGAGTTTGTTGGCCTTGCATCCTGCTTGAAGTGGCATGAAACTACACTTGAATTTGGTGGCCTTGCACGCTGCTTGAAGTGGTATGAAACTGCACTTGAATTAGGTGGCCTTGCATCCTGCTTGAAGTGGTATGAAACTGCACTTGAATTAGGTGGCC
The DNA here is from genome assembly GCF_010909765.2 of Amblyraja radiata. NCBI lineage: Eukaryota > Metazoa > Chordata > Chondrichthyes > Rajiformes > Rajidae > Amblyraja > Amblyraja radiata. The sequence continues at coordinate 10,225,978 of NC_045970.1, forward strand.
TTGCATCCTGCTTGAAGTGGTATGAAACTGCACTTGAATTAGGTGGCATTGCACCCAGCTTGAAGTGGTATGAAACTGCACTTGAATTAGGTGGCATTGCACCCAGCTTGAAGTGGTATGAAACTGCACTTGAATTAGGTGGCCTTGCATCCTGCTTGAAGTGGTATGAAACTGCACTTGAATTCGGTGGCCTTGCACCGTGCTTGAAGTGGTATGAAACTGCACTTGAATTTGTTGGCCTTGCACCCTGCTTGAAGCGGTAGGAAACTGCATAAATTTGGTGGCCTTGCACCCAGCTTGAAGTGCCATGAAACTGCACTTGAATTTGTTGGCCTTGCACCCTGCTTGAAGTGGTATGAAACTGCACTTGAGATTGGTGGCCTTGCACCCTGCTTGAAGTGGTAGGTAACTTCACTTCAGTTTGGTGACCTGCACCCTGCTTGAAGTGGTAGGAAACTGCACTTAAGTTTGGTGGACATGCACCCTGCTTGCAGTGGTATGAAACTGCACTTGAGTTTGTTGGCCTTGCACCCTGCTTGAAGTGGTCGGAAACTGCACTTGAATTCGGTGGCCTTCCACTGCTTGAAGTGATAGGAAACTGCACTTGAATTTGGTGGCCTTGCACCCTGCTTGAAGTGGTAAGAAACTGCGTTTGAATTTGGTGGCCTTGCACCCTGCTTGAAGTGGTAAGAAACTGCACTTGAATTTGGTGGCCTTGCACCCTGCTTGAAATTAAATTTCAAGGAATAACCGTGAGTCAACTGCCTGCTGCCCTCCCCACTGGCCACCAATATTGGAATTGGTAGAGAGGTGGAATATTGCATTGGGGGACCAGCCCTCCCATGTGAACATTGGACCCAACTGGTCCCACTTAGTCTAGTTTTATGTAGTTCCATCTGGCTCACCTCAGCCTCTGCCCAGTTGACCAAACAGAGGTTGAACAAACTTGGATTGATTTCTCTGGAATGTCAGATGCCAATGGGAGACCTGACAAAACTATATAACGTTATGAGAGGCATAGATAAGGTAGGCAGTCAGAACCTTTTTCCCCTAGGTGGAAATGTCAAAGAGTAGAGGGCATAACATTAAAGTGAGAAAGTCAAACTTCAAAGGTGATGTGTGGGGCAAATTGTTTTACACAGAATAGTGGGAGCCCAGAATGCCCTGCCAGGGATGGTGAGGCAGGCAGATAGAATAGAATAGAATAGTTTCTTTATTGTCATTGTAACATGAACCATGTACAACGAAATTGTAAAATGTCAGCCAGTCAGTGCACCATTCAAACATTTCTAAAAGCTAACGATACATACAAGGTAAAATATTTTAAAAAAGATAAACAACTAAAATAAATATCATGAAAATAGCACGCATAAACACCCAGCCCTACATCCTTCTGTCGATTTCACAGTCTCTTATTATGTATCGCCCCTGCGTTCCTTGGCGGCTACATTTAGTGCCTTTATAGCAGTGGGGTAAAAACTGTTTTTAAGTCTGTTTGTCCTTGTCCTTGTAGATCTGTACCGTCTGCCTGACGGTAACAGTTCAAACAGGGAGTGTCCGGGGTGGGAAATGTCCTTTATAATACTCTGGGATTTTTTGATGCAGCGGGAACTGTGTAAGTCCTCCAAGGTAAGTAGAGGGCAGCCGACAATCCTCTGGGCGTTGTCAATGGCCCTCTGGAGCGCTTTCCTCTGAGCCGCTGTGCAGCTGGTGTACCATACGCATACACAGTATGTTAGGATGCTCTCAATGGAGCACCGATAAAAGGACAGCAGCAGTCTCTGAGTGATGTTATTCTTCCTGAGCACCCTCAGGAAGTGCAGTCTCTGCTGGACCTTTTTCAGCAGCGCAGAGGTGTTCACGCTCCACGTCAGGTCCTCCTCAATATGGATTCCCAGGAAGCGGAAATCCGCCACCCTCTCCACACAGTCCCCTCTGATAGTTAATGGTACCATGTCCGTTTTATTCTTTCTGAAGTCTATTATTATTTCCTTTGTCTTTAAGGTGTTGAGGAGCAGGTTATTTTCTCCACACCACACTGTCAGCTGCTCCGCCTCATCCCGGTAGGCGTACTCGTCCCCCCCGGAGATGAGTCCCACCACCGTAGTGTCATCCGCAAATTTGACAATGGTGTTGCTGTGGTGGGCGGGGGTGCAGTCATGTGTGTAGATGGTGTAGAGCAGGGGGCTCAGCACGCAGCCCTGTGGAGAGCCGGTACTGAGGCTGAGGGCCGTGGATGTGTGATGGCCCACTCTGACTCTCTGGCTGCGAGCTGACAGGAAGCTATTTATCCACATGCAGGTGGAGTGTGGAAGTCCCAAGTCCCCCAGTTTGTCCACCAGTTTGTGGGGAAGGATGGTATTAAAGGCAGAGCTGTAGTCCACAAAGAGCATCCGCACGTAGCTCCCCGGCTGCTCCAGGTGGGACAGTGCAGCATGGAGGGCTGTGGCTACAGCGTCCTCTGTGGATCTATTCGCTCTGTACGCAAACTGGTGGGGGTCAAAGCTTCGGGGCAGGAGTGATGTGATATGACCCCGGACCAGTTTTTCAAAACACTTCATCACCACTGGTGTGAGTGCGACTGGCCGGTAGTCGTTGAGGCTGGAAATGTGGGGTTTTTTGGGCAAGGGGACTATGGTTGCGGACTTCAGACAGGGTGGAACAGTGGACTGGGCCAGAGACTGGTTGAAAATCCTCGTACAGACTCCAGCCAGCTGGTCAGCGCAGTCCTTCAGCACGCGTCCAGAGACGCCGTCGGGTCCAGTAGCCTTCCTTGGATTGATGGCCCGCAGCGTGCGCCTCACCTCATGCTCCTCTATCTTGAGGGTTAGGCTGCTGTGGACCATGTGGTGTGATGTGGCTGTCTCGGGTGGCTCCACTTCAAAGCGAGCAAAGAAGAGGTTCAGCTCCTCTGCCAACGAGGCGTCACCTTCAGCAGCTCCAAGGTTGGTCTTGTAGTTGGTTAGATACTGGATCCCCTGCCACACCTGCCTGCTGTTGTTACTGTCCAGGTGGTCCTCTATCTTCCTCCTGTAGTCTGATTTGGCCTCTCTGATGCCTCTCTTCAGGTTAGCTCGGGCCGTGCTGTATAAAGCCCTATCGCCAGACCTAAAAGCGGTGTTCCTCTCTTTTAACAGCCGCTGGACCTCCCGGGTCATCCAGGGCTTCTGGTTGGGGTAGACCCGGATGCGTTTGTCCACTGTGACAGTGTCCATGCAGTTTTTAATGTAACATAGTACACTGTCTGTGAACACCTCCAGGTCCCGGTGTTCAAACACATCCCAGTTGGTCCTGTCGAAGCAGTCCTGCAGCTGCTGAGATGCACCATCAGGCCAGGTTGTGATGGTCTTTGTGATGGTAGGAGCGGTTTTCCTGAGGGGGGCATATGCAGGAATTAAAAACAGGGACATATGGTCCGACTGACCCAGGTGTGGTAGTTGTCTAGCCCTGTAGCCCAGCTTGATGTTGGAGTAAACCTTGTCCAGTGTGTTAGCTCCTCTTGTAGCACATTTAACATGCTGGTAGAATTTGGGGAGCATTTTCTTCAAGTCCGCGTGGTTAAAGTCCCCTGCTATGATGTGAACACCGTCAGGATATATGCTCTGTTGACTGCTAGTGCTACCATACAAATATCCGATAGCCGAGTTAGCATTAGCATCCGGTGGTATGTACACAGCAGTTATCATGACAACAGTAAACTCTCTAGGGAGATAAATGGGCCTGCATTTAACAGTCACATACTCCAGGTCCGGGGAGCAGTGACTGTCTACAATCACTGTGTTTGTACACCAGGTGTTGTTCACGTACACACAGAGCCCTCCACCTCTGCTCTTACCAGAGTCTCTTGTCCTGTCATGACGCTGTGCTGTGTAGCCTGCTAGCTCGATAGCAGAGTCCGGAATGAAAGAATGAAGCCAGGTCTCCGTGATCAACAGGATACAGCTGTCCTTCACGGCGTTGTTAGCTGCAGTCTGCAGCCTCAGTTCATCCATCTTGTTAGCGAGGGATCTGGCGTTCATTAGAAACAGGCTGGGAAGCGGTGGTTTCAGTGGCTGCCTCCGTAGCCTGCCCAGAGCGCCGGCCCTGCCGCCTCGCTTTTGCCTTCTCTCTCTGCGCCGTCTTCGCCTCCTCCCCGCGGGGATGGTGATCCACGGAGAGTCGGGGCTCCTCGCTATGTCCGCCGGGATCTTGTATGAGCGGACAAACTCGGCGGTAACCCCCCGTTCGCGACCGGCTCCAATCCTAAGAAGATCCTGCCGGCCGTAGACGTTGTTCGCCCGACAGTAAGTACACAGGGCACAAAACAACACGCACACATACACAAAAAACACGAAGCACTGACCGGGAGGACATCGAGCCGCTGCAACTGTGTGCGCCGCCATTTTGAAACCGTTAACCGTATGATCGTGGCATTTAAGAAGCCTTTAGATAGATGCACAGATATACAGAGAATGGAGGAATAAGGATCACATGGAAACAAAGGAGATAAGTTTAACCTGGCATCATGTTCAATCACACTCACAATTACAATCACAATCACAATAATACTTTATTAGCCAAGTATGTTTTGCAACATATGATTGCCAAGTCAGTCATGCAAATAAAAAGCAACGGAGCACACAAAACACATTTCAACATAAACATCCACCACAGTGACTCCTCCTCATTCCTCATTGTGATGGAAGGCAAAAAATTCAATCTATTCCCTTTGCTCTCCCATGGTCGGGGGCCTCGGGCCCTCCGTTGACGGGATGATCTTGACTCCGGCGGTGGCCCTCTGCGTCGAGGCGATCAGCTCCTGCATTTGGGGGGATGTCAGCTCCCCCGCACCAGACGATCAAACCCCGCGTCGGGGCTGGCCGAACCATCCACGACGTTGGAGCTCCCGACATCCACGGCCTCTCCCGAGATCGCGAGCTCCCGATGTAAAGTCCACAGGCCGCGGTTGGAGCGATCCCAGGCAAGGGGTCGACTCCGATGTTAAGTCCACACCTCTGCAGTGGGGCCCAAGGTCAGTCTGAGGAGGCTTCTGGCTCCATCGATGGTAGGCCGTGGAGTGACCGGAGAATGCGATCCGAAAATTAATCGCATCTCCGATAAGGTAAGAAACTGAAAAATAAGTTTCCCCCTCCCCCCACATAAAACAAACCGGTGAACATTTACACAGACTTTTAACACACACTAAAAAAAATTAAAAAGACGAAAAACAAACAGACTGATGGCGGGGCTGCCAATTGTGCGGCGCCCCTGGTGGAGATGGATATAGTAGACCAAAGGGCCTGTTCCTGTGCTGTATTGTTCAATGTTCTATGGATTATCCTTTACACATTCTGTTACCTCTCAGAAAATGAGATTGGAGTAAATGTGGAATTCAGTAGCAAAGAGTCAAACAGTGTATGAAAACATTAAAACATCGAAGATACTGAAAATCTAAAATTAAAACAGAAAAAAACTGGAAATAGACTGCAGGCCAGGCAGCATTGCAGGAATGGAGTACTATTCTAATGGATTTGAGTACTATTCTAATGGATTTGAGTACTTTTCTAATGGATTTGGATGAGGAAGGACATGAGGAATCTCTATGTGGATTTTTAGCACGGGTTGTTTGGCCTGATTCTATGATGAAATTCCTTGCAATGCGTAGACTAATGGGCCTGTCCCACTTACGCAACGTTGAAAATCAAGCGGCGACCAGAACAAGGTACGACTCTTTGGGTGACTACTCACGACGATACAGGCTTCACCCCACGACATGTCACCAGGGTGTCGCCTGTATGGTCGTGAGTAGTTTCCACAGTCGCCCAAAGAGTCATAGCATCTTTCTGGCCGCCACTGGATTTTTATCCTCCAGTTTAAATTCCATTTGGAATATTTTGGAGGACCAAGAAACCAAGAACATGTTCAAAATTTTCGGCGACCTGCAACGACCTATGACGGGTGCAGGCAGTTGCCGAAAAAGTTGTGTTAGTGGGACAGGCCCATTACTTTTCCATACTCTAGAATTAGTATAGGTCTAGCCCTAAAAAATGCCCATTCAAGCCAGCAAGGTTTGCTAGCCTGAATAGCAGCCCTGTCTACCTTAGACAGACACAAAAAGCTGGATTATCTCAGCGGGTCTGACAGGATCTCTGGAGAAAAGGGATAAGTGACATTTCGGTCGAGACCCTTCTTCAGACTGAGTTTGGGGAAAGGGAATCGAGAGATGTAGATGGTGATATAGAGAGCTATAGAACAGAAGAATAAAAGATATGCAAAAAAAGTGACGATAAAGGAAACAGGCCATTGTTAGCTGTGGGCCCAGGTGAAAACGAGTTACAGACTATGAGACTGTTCCTTCCTACACATTCTGTCTACCCTACCGATGGCCTCCTCACTACACAACAGGCGTCAGCTGCTGAGAGGTTGGTATTTAATTCTAGACCGTAGCTCCTCACAGTTTGAGTGGGCGGTAATGCAAACCTTCACCCACTGGACTGTGATCAGACTCCACAAAGTATCACCAAGCAAGCCTGATTTTCATCCCATTATTTGTTTCCATTGCCCGACTTGGAAATTGTCCCACCAAAGATATTCTGAATGCAGCCCAACCCCCTTGTGTGGAGAGCTTTCTTTCAAATAGCACAAACGACAGCTTCTGGTAATAATGAGATTAGCGGCTCCCCTGATGAGTTTACACGTGACTTCCTTTATTATTGATGTGTTTTACTTCACTGCCCTGCACACAGCGCGCTGCAGCATTCATGAGAATATTGAATGTTATTTTAGCTGGAGTCCTGAGCAGTGTGAATGGACGTAGTCACGGTTTCTCATACAAACTGGGATAAATACTCTTATCTTTCAGTTACAAAGGTTTATCCTGTAGGTTGCTAGTCTTCTCCTGTGCAACGATTAAAGCCTCGACTATGAATCCTCACCACCGCCTACATTTGGAACTGCATGTTCCACCACCACATCCCTGTCACTGCTTATTTGACTTGCAAAAGAAGGGAGAGGTGTCAAAGCTACACACTAGACGGCAGAGAAGCTTAAGCTCCAGAGATGATCTTTTACTGACTTTTAGATAATTTAGCAGTTTCTGTGCCTCTGGGGATGATAAAATTTTCACTTGGTGTCAGAGCGGAATCTGTGGCCCTTAATTAAATCTCTGTACATTTGAACATTGCTGCAAACTAATTCTAACGCTACAGATAGCTTTATGTAGAATTACTTTTTCCAGGCATCATTATAATTATATGCTTCTGCTACATTGCAGTGATAATCAGAAAAATGATTCTAATACAATTATTTGGCATTTTAAGCTGTTTGGAAACAAGATGAAAAGCTTATTAATAAATATGCGGGACTTTCCCTCTGGAGGGGAGGATTCTGCTTTTACTGTACATGGAGGTTTGATGGATGACTTAAACATTCTGACTTCCTGTGGAGGCATTGGAAAAGCCCTGCTGATTTTGGCACAGAGTTCTTATTGGGGAGGCATTGATGGTTTGCCAGAGGTTTGGGAATCATCAGTAAACAGTCCATTTAATTGGAACGCAGGTATTTCTGCCTTCCAACCAGATCTTAAAAACAACAATTAACTTATTTCTTCTACACACCCCATGCGAGAGAGAATAAATTGCGGTTAAACAAAAATAGCATTTTCAACCGATCAGACAACGCAGGATTATCAACGCAGTATATTCCTATTTTGACAAGGTGATTTTGGAGTGATTTTTATTGTCTCAGCAGTCTGTAGATGAGGAACCTCTGCTACTCCTGCACCTTATCAGCAACAGAATAGAACAGTTTAGAGTTCCACATTTCAGTGGCATTTGGAATACACACTGATGTGGGGCAGTTTCAGAAATTGAGGCAGCTCTCCTCCCTAAATATGCTGCTGGGATTCAGAAGCACCCTATGTGGCAATCTTGGAAGGAGGCAGTCAGTTTACGCCTTATTACTATATGAACAAGTTTGGTGCAAGAAATAATTTTTCTGACTTCATTAGAAGAGCAAGAATTAGATAAGTTTTTCCTGATCACTGTTTCTCCAGTCAATGTGATTTTATGGCATTTTTTGGTATCTTTCCCCTAAAGCCAGCTTCATTCTTCATTCCATTCCATGTTGTTCTGTCTTCACTGGTGGAAGATTACAAACAGCAATCACTTGCTGCTTATGCACTTCAAACAAAAGAAGTGATCAGGATTCAACTGCGTGACCATAAACCCCTTCATACATTCGCAAACCACTTTCACCTTTACTAGAAACATAGAAACACAGAAAATAGGTGCAGGAGTAGGCCATTCGGCCCTTCGAGCCAGCACTGCATTCAATATGATCATGGCTGATCATCCAAAATCAGGACCCTGTTCCTGCTTCCTCCCCATATCCCTTGATTTCGTTAGCCCAAAGAGCTAAATATAACACTCTCTTGAATGCATTCAGTGAATTCACTGCCTTCTATAGCAGAGAATTCCACATTCACAACTCTGACTAAAGTAACTACCACACACCGACATTATCTCTTTCTGCTACAAGCAAGAGATTCTGAAGAACTACAATAAAAGCAAAACAGCAAATTGGTGCAAAGATTGTAGTGCAATCTGAAGTTGCTCAAAAAAACCCTAAAGTGCAATAACTGAGTAACCGAAAGATCTAAGAGTAAGAGTTTGTGGTAGCAACTCCAAAAAGAGGTGTGGAATAGATTCAGGAGTCTGATAGCAGTGGGGAAAAGCTGTTCTGTAGTCCAGACATTTGGGCTTTCAAGCTCCTATATCTTCTCGCAGAGGGTAGAAGAGAGAAAAAGAAAGCCATGGCGACAAAGATCTTTTGAAGTTTTTTAAACTCTCCCTGATCATTAAAGATATTTACTTAAAGTTGAAAGAGATTTAAATTGTAACCGTAGCTGGCATAAAGCTCCAGAATTGGAGCTCGCTGACACTCAGGTCAACCAATGAGCCTCCATGGAACCACTAGCCCACATGATCTGATCCATTATCAAGCACAGTCATTATTTCCTGACCGGTAGAATCGGCTCTTCAGCACTGAGTTAAGGGCAATTCTATGTTTGTATCTGAACCTCGTGTTTAATGCTAGCATGGTTATTAATTAGATGAAGGTCCTAATGTTATTGGGGGATGAGGAGTCCTTGCTAAAGACAAACTGAAAATTATCATATTGGTGAATAAACCTACAACCACGTAATATCATCAATGACAACACCTACTTCATCTAGGTTGCTGATGAATGAGAATAGAATAGGCAGCAAATATTTAGGATGTGTAGGGAGGAACTGCAGATGCTGGTTTAACCCAAGGTTATACACAAATAACTGGAGTAACTCAGCAGGTCAGACAGCATCTCTGGAGAAAAGGTGATATCTCGGGTTGAGACCTTTCTTCAGACTTGAAAGGTCTCGACCCAAAACATCACCTATTCCTCTTCTCCAGAGATGCTGTCGGATACACTGAGTTACTCCAGGATTTTGTGTTTATCTTGGGCAGCAAATATCTGGATTTACCTGGGCGGTTTTCCCCCTTGCGTAAGAACTGGAGTGGAACAGCTTGGCCAAAGGTGAAGCGTGTCCTCGAGCTCCTTGGAACCATGTACTGCATTTCCTTCAGTTGTTTAACTATTCACTGAAGTTGGCAATGTCACAGAACTTTGATTGGATATGTTGATTGTGGAATTACACAGCTCACTCTATTGCACGTTGCTTTGTTTAACAGATCACGTTCTTTCATGCTATTGAGGGAGTGCAGCGTAGGTGCACCAGGTTAATTTCCGGGATGGCGGGACTATCATATGTTGATAGAATGGAGTGGTTGAGCTTGTCTACACTAGAATTTAGAAGGATGAGATGGGATCTTATAGAAACATATAAGATTATTAAGGACATGCTAGAGACAGGAAACATGTCCCCAATATTGGGGGAGTCCAGAACCAGGGGCCACAGTTTAAAGGGGCTGTCCCACTTGGGCGACCTAATCCGCGAGTTCTGACGGGTTTGCCCTCAACTCACACTCGCAGCATGGTTGACACGAGGTCGTAGGAGGTCTTTGTAACTCTCCTTCATGCTCAAGAGTAGTCCCTGTGTGCTCAAGGCCTCAGCTAGGTCGCGACGTGTTGAAAAATGCCCGCGAGTAAAAAAAGGTCACCATGGAAAAAATCTATACTTTTTTTACTCGTAGGTTTAGTCGTAGTAGGTCGTAGTAGGTCGTAGTAGGTCGGCATGTTAGTCGTAGATAATCAAAGGTAGTCAAAGGTAGTCGTAGATAGTCTTCAACATAGTCGAAGGAGGTCTTCAACAAGAATTTTTTTCAAACTCTCCTAAACTCTTCTAAACTCGCCAATTAGGTCGCCCAAGTGGGACAGCCCCTTAAGTATAAGGGGTAGGCCCTTTAGAATGGAGATGAGGATTTTTTTTTTTCACACAGAGTTGTGAATCTGTGGAATCCTCCGGCTCAGAAGGCAGTGGGGACAATTCTCTGGATGCTTTCAAGCGAGAGTTGTTTCATTCCACAATGAAAGATAAGCAAAAATGTAACGATGGTAATGGAAACGGGTGAATTATAGGTGAAAACGAGTTACAGACAATGAGACTCAACAAGACGACTTTAAAACAAGACTAGAGTGGGGGAGGGGTGGAGAGAGAGGGGATGCAAGGGTTACTTGAAGTTAGAGAAATCTATATTCATATCGCTGCACAAGCGAAATATGAGGTGCTGTTTCTCCAATTTGTGTTTGGCCTCATTCTGACGCGGAGGAGGCCCAGGACGGGAAGGTCACTGTGAGAAGAGGAAGTGTTTGGCAACCGGGAAATCAGGTAGGCCTAGGCCAAGTTATGAGGTTGCATCTTGAGGGATGGGATGCAATGCTGCAACTGCTGCCAGTGTGTTTGTGTCTCCTGGATGTATGAAGCAGCAAGGTCTGCTCTGAATTGGCAATCAGCGGTGATGACGTTTCTGAGGACATTGAGTGTCCACATGAATTCAATGGTAGATTGAGTCTATGGATCACAACAAGTCCAAGATGCTGAACTGAGTGTGAACATTGAAACAAAAGCATATGTAAAATTGAATACCGATAAACAGATACACCCAGTAATTACAAAATGACAGGGACTGGTTGTATCAGAAAACTCAGTGGTTACAACAAGATGCAGGACCCTTTCAATTTGTCCATTAAAGAGTTGGAAATGTCATTGTCAGATAAGTAATATGATTAAACTGGAGGACAGGGGGATGTTGACAGTAGAAACAGGGCCAGACACATCGGCAACATCAACACTTAATGCCTGGTGCTTGTAGGTTGACATCCCATTTCACATTGTAGAGATGTTACAAAATCATTTCAACCCACTGTCAGCAGACTTGGTGGGAAGGTATAATTACAGGACCTGTAATCAGAGGTCAAGAGAGATGGTTAGTGATTATGCTGTTGTTCTGATGGCCCGATATTGTAATTATGCTGCATTTCTAGAGCATGCTGCAGGGTGGGATGGCCATTCAGAGGGGAACAGCATCAGCAGTCAGGTCTGTGGCATCAGCCCTGGCTCTGAGACACAGTGGGCTTGGGTAACATTTGTTCAGATCAGTTCAGTTTAGTTTATTCTCAAGTGTACCGAGGTACAGTGAAAAGCTTTGGTTGCGTGCTAACCAGTCAACAGAAAGACAATACATGATTTCAATCGAGCCATTCACAGTGTACAGATACATGATAAGGGAATAGAGCTTTGTGCAAGGTTCAGCCCGTAAAGTCCAATCAAAGATAGCCCGAGGGTCACCAATGAGGTAGACAGTTGTTCATCACTGTTCTCTGGTTGTGGTAGGGTGATGCAGTTGCCTGATAACAGCATTCAGTTGCCTGATAACAGCATGTTGGGAAGGAACTGCAGATGCTGGTTTACACCAAAGATAGACACAAAAAGATGGAGTAATTCAGCTGACACAAGAAACTGCCCATGTTGATTTTGAAAAATGGACACAAAGTGCTGGTGTAAGTAAACAGATCAGGCAACATCTCTGGAGGACATGAATATGTGCCATTTCAGGTGAGAACCGTTCTTCAGATTGATTGTAGTAGAGGGGAGAAAGCTGGAAGAGCTAGGAGTGAAAAAAAGACAGGCAAGTGATAGGTGGATACAGATTAGGGGAGATTAATTGGCAGATAGTCAGTCATATGGGATGGACCCTTTGGCCCAACTTGCCAATGCCGACCAAGTTCCCCCCCCATCACTTGTCCCACCTGCCCATGCTTGGACCATATCCCTCTAAACATTCCCTTCCCAATGTACCTGTACAAATGCCTTTTAAATATTGTATAGTACCATGCTCATCTACCTCCTCTGGCAGCTTGTTCCATATACCCGCCAACTGTGTGGAAACAATTGCCCCTCGGATTCCTATTAAATCATTTCCCTCTCACCTTAAACCCATGTCCTCTGTTTTTTTATTCCCCCACTCTGGGGTAAAAGACTCTATTCCATCTATTTCCCTCATGATCGTAGACACATCTATAAGATCAACCCTCATCCTCCGTTACTTCAACAAATAAACCCTAGCCCGCCCAATCTCCCCCAATAGCTCAGGCCCTCAATTCCTGGCAACATCCTCGTCAACCTTCTCTGTACTCTAGACCTGTACTCTGTACAACCTTCTCTGTACTCTAACCAGCTTAAAAATATTTTTCCTATAATTGGGTGACCATAACTGAACAGAATACTCCAAATGTGGCCTCACCATTGTGTTGTCAAACTGAAAAGTAACATCCTGACTTTTATACTCAACTAGACCAAGTGCAGACCCGTTGGGTCTGTTCCCGCAACACGCGGTTGCGAGGAGAGTGGGCGGCCTGAGGCATCACACACACACTAACCACCACACACACACACACACACACACACACACTAACCAACCTCTCTCTCACACACACACACACACACTAACCACCACACACACACACACACACACACACACACACTAACCACCCCCATTGATATTATATTAAGAAGGGAATGGGGGGGGGGGAGAGTGGAGTGGGCAGGCGGGCGTGATCCCGAGTGAGCCTGCAGGCCACCAGCGAGGATGGCGAAAAGCAGCGGGGGGGACCAGCCGATATGTGGCTTCCGCCAGCGTGACTGAGGGAGCTGGGCTGGGGGGGTGGGGGAAGTGGAGGAGAGCCGTTATCGTCTTGCGAAGCACGCAGTGAGAAGGTGGCCAGCGGGAGGCAAAAAATGACTGAGTGAGGGGGGTGAAGGATTTTATTAAAAATATATACAGAAAAATGACTACATTTAATGAGGAGTGGATTTGCGAATGTAAAAGTGAAATCGCTAGCGGAATGATAAAAATCTCGGCGTTTTTGCGTCTGGTTTTCGCGGAGTAATGAATCAAAGGCAAAATGTCAAAGGCAAAATGACACACACACACACACACACACACACACACACACACACACACACACACACACACACACACACGCGCGCACACGCGCGCACACACACACACACACACACACACACACATACAGAGTTTTAAAAGTATATAGATACACTGTCTGATGAAGGGCAAAAGCCTCCTTGACCACCCTTTCTAGTTTCAAGAACTATGTATTGCACTCCTCTGTTCTACCACACTCCCCAGAGCTCTGACATGCATGGTGATGGTCGTCCCCTGATTTGACTTCCCAACACCTCACACCAATCTGCATTAAACTCCATCAGCCATTTCTCAATTCACTAACCCATCTGATCAAGATCCTGCTGTAATCTTTGATTGCCATCCTCACTATCTACATCACCATTCACTTTGGTATCACCTGCAGTCTAACTCGCCCTGCTTTTGTACAGATGGTTGGACTACTGTATCCACCTATCACTTACCTGGCTTTTCTTGCTCTCACCTCTCTTCCCGCTTTCTCCACACTACTACATTCAGTCTCAAGAAGGGACCTGACCCGAAATATCTCCTCCAGAGATGTTGCCTGATCCGTTGAGCTACCCCAGCACTTTGTGTCTTTTTGTGTGTATAAAAGCAAATGACAGACAGAACTATTGCAAACCCATCCCCATTTGCACTGAAAACTCAGCTAGTAGAAAAGCTAATCAAACTTCAATGGTAAAAGTGGTGTAGAGTGACAGGTTGATACATACAGCAGATATAGAATATATAACAGTACAGCATAGGATAGGCCCTTTGGCCCATCTTGGCTGTACCAACAATGATGGCATTCTAATGAATGCTAACTGCCTAAGTACATGATCTGTAGCCCTTTATTCCCTGCCTGTTTATATGTCTATCTAAATGCCTCATAAATGTTCCTACACTATCTGCTGCTATCACTTATTGTGGCAGCATGTTCCAGGTACTCTCTCTGTAAAATACTTGCATATCTCTTTAAGCTTTCCCAACCTCATCTCAAACCTATGCCCTCTGTTATTTAGCATTTTTGCCCTGGGAAAAAGACTCTATCTCCTCTACTATGCCTCTCATAATTTTATAGACTTCTATCAGGATATCTTTCAGTCTCTGACGTTCCAAAGGAAACAACAATCAAAATGTGTGCAGCCTTCTTTATACTGTAGCTAATACACTCTAACCCACGTAACCTTCCTTATACATCCTTATACTGCAGCTAATACACTCTAACCCACATAACTTCCTGGTGAATATCTTCTCACCCTCTCCAAAGCAACACCTTACTGATATGTGTTGACGAGAACTGCACACAATATTCCAAATGAGGCCCAGCCAATGTTTTATACTACTGCAACATTACTTGCTAACCTTTGCACTGAATGCCCCTAACAGATAAAGGCAAGCATGCTATACACATCCTGTACCATCCTCGCCCCTAACGTTGGCACTTATAAGGAGTTATCGACTTACATCCTGAGATTCCCGTGAGCATCAATACTCCTGAAGGTCTTGTCATTTACTGCATACTTTCCTTTTGCATTTAACCTCCCAAAATCCATTATCTCACACTTGGCCAGATTAAACTCCATCAACCATTTCTCTGCCCAGATTTGCAACTGCCCTGCTGTATCCTTTGACAACCTCAATGGAAGTAATAGTGACCTTTAATGAAACAGAAGATTAAAAGTAAGAATCCTAAAGGGCCTGTCCCACTTTCCCGAGTTATTCACGAATTCTCCCGAGTTTTCTGCTTGATTCAAACTCGCAGAATATTCGTAACGAGTTCATAGGAGGCCGTAGGAGTCAGTAGATATATCGTAGCGGCTCGTTATGCCAGGCGTAGGTACTCGGGGCATCCTCCCGACTATTTTTTAACTCGTGGACATTTTTTATCATGCTGGAAAAAATGTCCCGACTTACCTGATGCCCCGTGTACCTACAGCTGGCATAACGAGCCGCTACGATATATCTACGGACTCCTACAGCCTCCTACAGACCCGTTATCAACATTCTGCAAGTTTGAATCAAGGGGAAAACTCGGGAGAATTCGTGAATAACTCGGGAAAGTGGGACAGGCCCTTATCTAAGATAGACACAAAATGCTGGAGTTACTCAGCGGAACACGCAGCATCTCTGGATAGATGGAATGGGTGACATTTTCGGGTTGAGACCCTTCTTCAGACTGATATATAATCATAATTGCTGAGTTTGCAGTAGCAAATGTCTTTACTGTCCCATCTACCCCATATTTATGCCCAGTTTTATGTTGGTGGAGAATTTTATCGCTACTTGTCAAATAGCACTCACTATTTTGTATTTGTAGACCAAGATGCTGTCAGTAACTAAAATATTTCAACCAACAATAGATATTATGTTCCAAGAAATATCACATTGTTTGTGTAATAAGGATGACATTTTAACTATGGTTGTCAATGTGGAAGGAGGTACTTGTGGAAATGTTCAGAAGAATTCATCAACAGAGTGACAACCTTAACAAAAGTCTTCATGTAGAAGGAACGATATATTTAGATCAATGAGGAGCTGAAAATGGTTTGCATTCACAGAAAAACACAGAAAACACAAAACCTTACAGTTTTTCAGTCATTGTATCACACCTCCTGATCAAAAACAAAAACACATTATATTCAGATAGGGACAGAAGCATTGACAATTATACAAGATTGTACTCATATTTGCTGTGTTAATCATTCAGAATAGTTACTGAGGGAGACTGGTGGTGGCACACCAACCTCCAAGACAGCCTTGATTCACTTCAGTTTGTTTACTGCCACATCAAGCCATGGTAGATGCCATCTCCCTGGACCTGAACTTATCTCTGAAACAAGTAGATATCAAGAACTACTATATTCGACTTATTTATCGATTATACAGTAGCTCTGCCTTCTGACTAGTGTTGGGATCCCGTTGGAGTTGGCGAAAATGTTGGAGGACTGATGAGGTGAAAGACCAGGGGGACTGTCTCTGTTGCAACTAGGGGCAGGGGGAGCAAGGGCAGAGCTGTGGGGTACTGAGGAGACACGAGTCAGGGCCTCATCTATAATAGGAGAAAGGAACCCCCATTCCCTAAAGAATGTTTATGGATTTTGGGGTGAAGGTAAAACCGGGTTGTACGGGGCTGGGAAACTATAAGGTTGGAGGCTGTGGAAGGCAGACAGCAAGAAGTGATAACATCAGAAATGGTCTGAGATTATAGCCTGGTGCTCATCTGTGGGATCATGGTCCAAGGATAAGTAAGATAGGTGTTCGAGAGCTGGTGTTTAAGTAGGAACTGCAGATGCGGGAGAATCGAAGGTAGACAAAAATGCTGGAGAAACTCAGCGGGTGTAGCAGCATCTATGGAGTGAAGGAAATAGGCAACGTTTCGGGCTGAAACCCTTCTTCAGTCTGAAGAAGGGTTTCGGCCCAAAACGTTGCCTATTTCCTTCGCTTCATAGGTGCTGCTGCACCCGCTGAGTCCGAGAGCTGGTGCCTGGCCTCATTGTGTTAGAGGTCAGCTCGCCAGACTACCACTGCATCTCCATTGTCGGCGGGTTTGATTATAATGTCAGGGTTGGTGCTGAGTGAGCGGAGCGATGGACTGTACGTTCAGAGGGGGTGAGGTAAGGAGTAGGTAAGGGGAGTGGAAAAGTTGAGACGGTTGATGTCACGCCGGCAGTTAGTCCTCATTCAGGATGTCCTTATTCTTTAGGGAACGGGGTTTCCCCTCTCCCATCATTGATGAGGCCCTCACTCATGTCTCCTCGGCACCTAGCAGCTCCGCCCTTGCTCCCCCTCCCCACAGTTGCAACAGAGACCTTTGCCTGCAACCGCAGGAGATGCAACACCTGAACAGCATCTCATATTTTGCTTGGGCAGCTTCAGGTAGCCCCGGCATTTCCTCTCTCTCCATCCCTCCCCCACCCAAGTTACACCAGCTTCTTGTTTTCACCAAACAAAGAGCTAACAATGGCCTGTTTCTTTTATCATTGTTACTTTTTTGCATATCTTTCATTGTTCTTTATTTCTCTACATCATTGCCTATATCTCTCATTTCCCTTTTCCCTGACATCAGTCTGAAGAAGGGTCTTGACCCAAAACATCACCCATTCCTTCTCTCCAGAGATGCTGCCTGTCCCGCTGAGTTACTGCAGCTTTTTGTGTAAGGCAGCAACTCTGCTGCTGCGCCACCGTGCTGCCCGGTTGGTTTGGGAATATCTCTGCCCAAGACTACAATAAATTGCAGAGTGTTGTTGATGTGCCCCAGTCCATCACTGCACAACCAACTCTCCATTGAATTAATCTATACCTCATGCTGCCTTGGAAAGCCTTGTCCCACCCCAGTCATTCCTTCTTCTCCCTGCTCAGAACCATGAAAGCACGCACCACCAGACTCAGAAATAGCTTTTTACCCCTCTGTCATCAGGCTTCCAAATGGTACATTGGTACATGTGACAATAACAAACTTAAAGCTAAACCTAGTTACTGGCCACCAGAGGTTGTCTCCTATGTTGGTAGCTGTGCTTTCAATTTCCATCATGGTAACATCAAGAATACAGAGTCTTATCCATTTTACTATCTCAAAGTAACTATGATATTGAACAGAGAATGGAATCTAAAACGCTGTGGTAAAAGCCTCATAAAGATTACCCCATAAAGAAGCCACAGATTAAACTGAACAAAATGTAAATTCTACCTGTGGTGGAAGGTTTGCCATTCACAGAAGTGGAAATAGCTAAAGCTACTTAGAACACAAGGTCTAATTATGTTCAAGATGTTACTTCACTGGAAGAATGAATTTGCCATTTGAGTGTAGAATTGGCTTCCAGCAAATCTAGCCGCAGATTAGTTATTGAACATTTCTGCCCTCAAAATCTTGTGTCACAGCTAATTAGGAAATGCATCGTCAGGAAAAATGTCATTTCACCAGCTACCAGCAGCAGGTATTGACAAGAATGAACTCGTGTCAGCCTCACAAGAGAACTGCTGTGCTAAAGTAGCAAGAAACACTTTGTCCCCCTTCAATATCCCACTAATTCCCAGTTGGTGCATTAAGCAGTAGGTTTTGAGATTTGTACAACATAATTGCACAGCTTGTAGAACACCAGTAATGAGGCTGGTGCTGTGTCGTGTGATTTGCGCCAATAGTCATATATTGTTCATTACAGACCTTTACACAGAACAGCTGTTTAGGTGTAAAGAGGCTAAACCGTAAATGGCCGCTGAAACGCTTTATGTAAGACAAATGTACCGCATCCTGTTGGCTTTTCATTGACAATTTATGCCTCTTTAATGTCTTTCCAACTTCCTTTCCAGTTGCAATAAATAGCAACTAAAAGGTTCCAACAGAAAAAAAAATTCTCATGTTGTTTCCGCAAGGCAAATTTTCATGAAAAATTGCTCGCAAATTTGCCTGAAAAATACAGTCTGTCAAGCTGTTAAATTAATTTTTATATACTACAATGTTGCTACAAATCGCACTAGTTTAGACAAGTGTTTTTTCTCACTATGGCAACTGGTGTGATATGATCACGCCAGCTGAAAATGATTCATTTCAAA
The DNA here is from genome assembly GCF_010909765.2 of Amblyraja radiata. Lineage (NCBI taxonomy): Eukaryota > Metazoa > Chordata > Chondrichthyes > Rajiformes > Rajidae > Amblyraja > Amblyraja radiata. Next base: position 10,244,931 of record NC_045970.1, read on the forward strand.
GAGAAAGCGCAATGAAATGGACAGGTGATGCTTTGGGTTGGGACTCTTTTACAGACTGATGGACTAATGGTGAGAAAGCTGGATATTTCCAATTCCCTCCCCCCCCCACTCCATTAATCTGAACAATCATCTCAACATGAAACATCACCAGCCTACCTTTCTCCACAGATACTGTTGATCTATTGAATTCCTCTAGCACCTTGTTTTTCGCTCAAGATTCCAGCATCTGCGATCTCTTACATCTCTGAGCACAATTTAAAATACTTCAATTTGATATTAAAAAATTATTTATGTGCAGGAAGGAACTGCGATGCTGGTTTATACCAGAGATAGACACAAAATGCTGGAGTAACTCTGGAGAGAAGGAATGGGTGATGTTTTGGGTCGAGGCCCTTCTTCCTTAGATTATCTCTGACACTTCTCTCTTCTTTCCTGATCACTCTGTCTCCGTCACAGGGAACAGACCATCGAGTGACGTCTGCTACAAAACCACCGACACCAACAGTTATCTGGACTATACTTCCTCCCACCCTGCCTCTTGGAAAGACGCTATACCCTGCTCTCAATTTTTTTGTCTCCATTGCATCTGCTCTCAAGATGAGGCTTTCCATTCTAGGAAATCTGTGACCTGTTCATAAACGTGGGTTTCCTCCTGTTGTCATAGATAGAAACATAGAAATATAGGAAATAGGTGTAGGTGTAGGCCATTCGGCCTTTTGAGCCAGCACCGCCATTCAATATGATCATGGCTGATCATCTAAAATGAGTACCCCCATTCCAGTTTCCTCCTCATATCCCTTGATTCCGTGTTCAAGAAGGAACTGCAGATGCTGGAAAATCGAAGGTAGACAAAATTGCTGGAGAAACTCAGCGGGTGCGGCAGCATCTATGGAGCGAAGGAAATAGGCAACATTTCAGGCCCGAAACGTTGCCTATTTCCTTCGCTCCATAGATGCTGCTGCACCCGCTGAGTTTCTCCAGCAATTTTGTCTCCCTTGATTCCGTTAGCCCTAAGTGCTACTCTCTCTTGAAAACATCCAATGAATTGGCCTCCACTGTCTTCTGTGGCAGAGAATTGCACAGATTCACAACTCTCTGGGTGAAAATGTTTTCATCATCTCAGTCCTAAATGGCCTACCCCTTATGCTTAAGGTTCTGGACTCCTCCAACATCAGGAATATTTTTCCTGCACCTAGCCTGTCCAATCCCTTAAGAATTTTATACGTTTCTATGATCCCCTCTCATACTTCTAAATTCCATTTGATCCATTCTTTCATCGTATGTCAGTCCTGCAAACTTGGAGATGTTACATTTAATTCCTTCGACTCATTCGTTAATTTGTATTGTAGATAACTGGGGTCCCAGCGCTGAGCCTTGCAATGGATCCCTTACCCACTTCTTCTCTGTGTCCTGTAGTTCTGCTCTTCCTCTTGCTCCACCTTTCCCCAGACAGAACAAGAATAGCGTCCCTTAGTCCTTAACTTTCATCCCACCAGCGTTCGCATCCAACACATCATGCTTCAACACTTCCGTCATCTTCAACGTGATCCCACCACCAGTTACATTTTCCCATCCCCCCTCACTTTTTGCCTTCTGCAGAGACTGCTTGACTCCGCAACTCCCTGGTTCATCATCCGTTTCCACAAAAACCACATCTTCCTTCTTCAGCAACCATTGGAGATGTAACACCTGTCCATATACCTCTTCCTTCACCTTCGTCCTGGAACCACAGCAGTTCTTCCAGATGAGACAGGGGTTCACATGCACCTCTCCTAATCTCATCTACTGCATTCAGTGCGCCAATGTTTCCACCTTTACATTAGCGAGATCAGGCATAGACCAGATGACGATTTTGCCCAACACTTACGCTTGGTCTACCAAGGCCTGCGGGATCTCTTGGTTGCCTATCATTTTAAATCCTCTTCTACTGACCTTCTTGTCTTGGGTCTCCTGCATTGCCTAAGTGAAGACAAACTGGAGGAACAGCACCTCATGTTCAATTTGGGTAGCTTGTAAGGACATTGAATTCTCCATTGAATTCTCAACTACCAATTCCCTCCCTCTTCCTCCCCCCACTATCTCTCCCCTCTTTTTTCCACCCTGTCTCCACCTGGCTACAGATTGTTTCCTTCCACCTACATTCCTTTACAAAATGCAGCTCTTTGTTCGTTATGCTGCACAGTTTCTGCCCTTTCATTTCTGACCTTTGTCCAACCAACTGCCTATTAGAATAACCCTTCACCTGTATCCACATGTTACATGCCAGGCTTTATCCTGCCCCTCCTTTCGTCCAACTTTCCCCCATCCCCTTCCCCCCACCACCATCGCCTGGACCATCTGAAGAAACGTCACCTCCAGGCATATTGCCTGACCTGTTGAGTAAATGGCCTGTCCCACTTTCACAACCTAATTCACAACCTCTGCTGAGTTTGCCCTTAACTCATACTCGCAGCATGGTCACCACGAGGTCGTAGGAGGTTGTAAGTAGGCCGTAGCAGGCCGTGATGCTAGTCGTAGGTACTCGTGGCATCAAGAAGGTCGGGGCGTTTTTCTAGCCTGATGAAAAATGTCCACGAGTAAAAAAGGTCGTGAATTAGGTTGTGAAAGTGGGACAGGTCCTTTACTCCAACACCTTGTGTCCTTTTTTTGCCAACCAGCATCTGCCAGTTCCTTGTTTCTAGAATAAAATGTACAAACTAATGTTCTGGCGACAGCAGAGTTTGGTAGTCAGTTTCTTAGTAAATTTAAAACTTGTTTATTAGTTCCCTTGCACCCAATTTTTCATTTTAACCTTGCAGCTGAATACATTTGGTGGAAACTTTCAATCGTGATAAATGTATTCTGCTAGCACAGTTAGTGTGGTGTGACATGCTGACATATAATGCATTTTTAAAAAATATCTGGACATGATCGAGGGGAATTAACTTGCACTGAATGTACTTTGAATTTAGAACCTCATTGTCTTTTCCACAAGTTGGGTCAAATTTAGGCAAAGTATGATGGATCAAGTGGAAACATTCTTTATCTCTACTCCAGACCCGAATGATTCCTTATTTCCGAATGTTTTCATCAGAAGTACATTCCTTTTCTAGGAATTATTATATCTTGTTGAAGCTCACGTTGAGCTTTCTCCACAGTTGGTTTTTCCATGCACCAAACAATTGCTAGATGGCAAGTAAAAGGTCTTTTTCCTCATATTTTACGGGTCTTCGGTTATTTTATAAAATATAATTTTGCATTGCTGCATACGATTAAATATATTTCTTGTAAAGGTTTTTGATGTGGAGAGTGCCATTTTATCGTAAAATGCCATTTCTGAAGCTATTAACTCTGAGCAGGGTCGATTTTATTGCATGCCAGAAAACTAAGCACTCCAGCTTGGAATAATAAGAAACATTTCATAGGTAATAAGGTAAATCATACCAGTACTTCCAAATACTTACTCTCTATTGTTGCACCTGCTTTTGTTGCTCTCCAATCCCAAAACAATTTTCAGAACTTTGCAGTCACTCTGAGAGAATCTCTGGAGTTTAAGCAGTTGACATGTGCAGCTCCGACTATTTGAAATCTTCTCAGATTTCAATATACCTTTAATGACAAACTGAGGACAACTTTGCAATGACTAGACCATCAAATCCGTCTTAATGGTATCAGTATCAAAATACGGTTATCACCCAAAGGAACCCCAGAGACGTACGTGTTTGTAGGTTAATTGGCTTGGTATAAATGTAAAAGAATTGTCCATAGTGTATGTAGGATAGTGTTAATGTGCAGGGGGTCGCTGGTTGGTGTGGACTAAGTGAGACAAAGGGACTGATTCCATGCTGTATCTCTAAACTAAACTAAACTTAACATGAAACTCATTGTGAACAATCTTTCCCACAGTGCTATCAGATACTTGAAAACCCACTGGCAAATTCTTCCTTTACAGCCTAACTTAAGGTGTGATTAATGCAAAAGGACATATACTTATCTTGTTTTGTGCTGTACATATTACAATACCTATTATCAGGGTGGGTAAGGGAGGGGGAGTTAAAGTGTTTAGCAAACGGGAGAACAGGTAGGTTTAGGCAGACTGAGTGGAGGTGTTCAGCGAAATGATCGGCGAGCCTGCCGATATATAGGAGTCCAGACCTGGAACAGCGGATACGGTAGATGAGGTTGGAGGAGGTGCAAGTGAACATCTGCCTCACCTGAAAATGCAGTCGGGGTCCATGGACAGAGTCGAGGGGGCAGTATAGGGACATCTGTGTTGCAACTGTTTTACGACAGTTTACATTCATTGTCAACTGACATTAGCCCACAGATCACCCAGGGTAGTTTCCTGACATGGAGCCACATATTCAGCAATTTCATCCCATCTTGCTTCTTTCTCGTGTGCATTCACGCCTTACTGAGGATTTAACACAGTTCATCCCCGGGAATGAATTTAAAAGAATATTTAGAAATTGGAGGCCAGGTCAATGGATATTTTTAAAGCAGAGATTGATAGATTTTTGATTAGTGCGGGTTTCAGGGGTTATGGGGAGAAGGCAGGAGAATGAGATTGAGAGTGAAAGATAGATCAGCCATCATTGAATTAACTTATGAAATGAAGTGAGAATCCAAATTAATAACATTTTGTGCCTGACAGGAGAGTTGATAATATTAATTTGAATATTTCTTGAATAATATGTGGCCCTAAGCAGCGTAATGTGGTTCATATTCAGCACCATGTATATTTAACTAATACTGTAGATATATAGAACAGACCGTGTACTGGCAAGTACTGTGGACCTTCAGCAACAGCAGGAATATGCTCTGCTCAGTTAAGCTCATGCTTCATTCAACCATTATAACCAAACCAAACATGAAACTGTGATTCAATGAGGAGGAGGCCTGTTGGGAGCAGCCAGTGCCACACTGAAAAATGTCCTGCTATAAACAGCACACGATCACTTGCTTTGCAAATAGCAAAGAAACTCACCTACATGATCCAAAACCAAAGGCTGCTACCTCACAATGCCAGAGGCCCGGGTTCGATCCCGGTTTGTACTTTCTCCCCGTGACTTGTGTGGGTTTTCTTCGAAGATCTCCCACACTCCAAAGCTATGCAGGTCTCATGCCAGTTCCAGAAAATTGCCTTGAGTATTTTTTTTCTGGACATCGTCTCGGCACAACCATCCTATCGTAAAATCAGAAGTTGGGATATCCACTGGTGTCGGAAGGTACTGCAGAGGCTGGTTTACACTGAAGATAGACACTAAATGCTAGAGTTACTCAGCCGGGCAGGCAGCATCTCTGAATAGAAGGAATGGCTGACGTTTCAGGTCGAGACCCTTCTTCAGACTGGTGATTCCATTATGTTCAATGCCTTTTGCAGCATCTTAGGAAGCGAAACAATATATGCTTGTACATTGCAAGATGACATTCCAGGCATGGGCTGACAAGAGGCAACGTGCATTCATGCCATAGAGGTGCATTTCAAATAACTATCTTCAACAAACAAAAATCTATGCACTGACACCTGACATCCAAAGGTATCACAATTACAGTCAATCACCATAATATTCCAGGTACAAGGGTCTGCAGGTGCTGGATGCTTGAGTAAACCGACTGTGCTAGAGTAATGCAGTGGGTCAGGCATCATCTCTGGAGGACAAGGTCAGGTGATGTTTTGGGTTTGGGACCCTTCCTCAGACTGCTTGCAGTAGGTGGGGGAAAGCTGGAAAAAGGTGGAGGGGGACAAAGTCTGATAAGTGATAGGTGGATACGGGTGAGTGAGTAGCTGGGTTTGCGGACAAAGGTTAGAGATAAAAGATAGCAAGAGGGTGAAAGATAAGGAGAGAGCATTGGAATGTGAGACCAGAGGAAGGGATATTGGTGGAAGGGATGTGAGTAAGGGGAAAAGAGGGGTAAGATAGTGCGAGGCGTGGGTGCGCAGGGAAGGAAGGGCAAACAATGGGTGGGTCCTAAAATTGGTGAATGTTCATACTCCACCAGCAGCATCTACATACAGGGCCGGTGCTAGGAATTGCGGGGCCCAATTAGAAAACTGATGGCAGGGCCCCTACTCTAGAAAAGTAAAAATTTATGTATGTTTATATTTCGTGTAGTTTCGGGAATTTTAAGGCAAGCTGGTTGGTGATTGGATGCAACCCCCTTAGAGACAGCGTTTGATTGGCCGCCAAATAAATTTGTCAAATCTGTAACAAAAATCGCTGGTCGGTGCGAACTCAGTGGACTATCTGGTTGTATCTCCAAACTAATCTGGTTGTATCTCCAAACTAATCTGGTTGTATCAACCAGACTATCTGGTGGTATCTCCAAACTAAACAGTATAACATGCAGGTACATTCATTTAAAATTAAATTCAGTGCTTATTTCACATGATTTCTCACTGTGTAAAGCTCAATATCTGACCAATTTCTGTTTAACACGTTTGGTCTGCCGTGAGCATTTTTCGTTGCATCTCGTTGCATCTCCCCTTTTCCTAATCGGCCACAATTCAGATAATAGTCTACTTTCCTGTTTTTGCCACCAAAGTGGATAACCTCACATTTATCCACATTATACTGCATCTCCCATGCATTTGCCCACTCACCCAGCCTATCCAAGTCACCTTGCAGCCTCCTAGTTTAGAGGGGTTTAAACGGTTTAGAGATGTTTAGAGGGCTTCAGATAGGTTCAGGTGTGTTTACAATTGTTTAGAGTGGAATAGAGGGAAATAGGGGGGCTAGAGGAGTTTTAGAGGTGTTCAGAGGGTCCCAGAGGGGTTTAGAGACGTTATAAGCCCCCCGTGAGAAATTATATTTCTCTGAAATTGAAGATAGGCATAAAGCTGGAGTAACTCTGCAGGACAGGCAGCGCAGTGACTTTAGAGAGAAGACCCTTCTTCAGACTAAACTGAACTCTCGTCGGTGAGATTAGTTGTGATTGTCTGAAGAAAGATCTCGACCAGAAACGCAACCCTCTCCCCAGAGCCCTTGCGCGTCCCGTTGAGCCACCTTCAACTTCAGAGCCAAACAAAAAACACAGAGTGCTGGAGGAACTCAGCGGGCCAGGCGACTGCCTCACCCGCTGGGTTTCTCCAGCATTTTTGTCTACCGCAAAACGTCAATGATTCCGGGAATGCCGAGGCGACAGTGTGAGAGAGCTAGAGAGAGACGAGATGGGGAGCGGGAGAGGGAGAGAGGGAGGGAGAGAGCAAAACACAAAGAGACACAACGTGGGTCGGTAGGTGAATGACTAACCTGCACACCAGGAAGAAGCCCCTTCTCGCGCTCCGGGGCCCTCACTCATGATGGTGAGTTTAAAGAAATTCTCAACGTGTCATCGATCTACATTACATCTACATGTAATTGTGTTTTAAACAAGTATTAATGACGCCGCGTGAATTTTATTCAAAGGAACACGACGTTATTAATACTTGTTCAAAACACAATAACATTTACTGAGGAAGGCGGATGGATGCATTGATGACATGATTGTATAACAACGAGTTAAGTACTTGCTGATAAGAAGTGCTAACAGTACTAGTTAACACATCGTTTGTGTCTGATGGCCGTGCAGCGGTTGTTATACACAAAGATCCTATAGTGGAGCTCTGCTAGAAGATCTTTGGTTATACATGTTCGTTTAAAAAAAAAATCCGGATGGCGAATTAAAAAAAACTTTAGTTAACAAAGAGAATTCGTATTTCCATACGAAGTACGGAACATTAGTGCGGGGCCCCCCTAGGCGCGGGGCCCAATTGGGAGCAATCGGTCAAATCAGCTTAAAACCGGCCCTGTCTACATATCATTTGTGTAGGAAAGAACTGCAGACGCTGGTTTAAATCCAAGGTAGACACAAAATGCTGGAGTAACTCAGCGGGACAGGCAGCGTCTCCGGAGAGAAGGAATGGGTGCCGTTTCGGGTCGAGACCCTTCTTCAGACTCTTGCTTGTTCAGAGTGAAGAAGGGTCTCGACCCGAAACGTCACCCATTCCTTCTCTCCAGAGATGCTGCCTGTCCCGCTGAGTTACTCCAGCATTTTGTGTCTACCTTCTACATATCATTGATTACAGAGCAATAGCGGCTCTGAACCGGCCCTAATGAGTGCCCCCCCACCCACTCCCTTTGGACAGTCTCCCTCAGATGGTCACGTCAATCAATTCAGCCTGCTTATTTATGTGTTGTATTTATTTACCTTTCTTGTACATCAGTGGAGCTGCACACTAAATCTCGTTGCACTGACGTGCAATGACAATAAAAGATATATTATTATTATTATTTGCCGGACTTGGTCTTGCCCCGCATTATTTTCCAGCTTTCTTCCCTCCTACTACAATCAGTCTGAAGAAGGGACCTCCAGAGATGCTGCCTGATCCACTGAGTTGCTCCAGCACCTTTGTCTTTCATTGCCATAACATTCTGGTCGCCACTATTAACTGAAGTGGATCAACAACACAAACATCGTGGCTCTTTGGTTAGGTGAGTGGCCGTGTATCCTACAGGGAGTAATCCACTCCTAGATAACCCGGGGGATTTCCACCGCTCAGAAAGCACAAATCAGGTGTGTGATAGGATACAAAAACGCTGGAGAAAATTAGCAGCACAGACAGCATTTGTGAAGGATGTCGATGGGTAACGTTTTGGACCGGGACCCTTCATCGGTCTAAAGAAAGGTCCAGACACAAAATGTCACCTGTCCATTCCCTCCAGATGCTGCCTGACCACTGAATTCTTCCAACGTTTAGTTTTTTCCTGAAGATTCCAGCATCAGCAGTTTCTTTAGTGATAAATGCATTTCATTTACTTGGATGAGTGCAGCTCCAACGTCATGCAAGTAGCTCAACACCACCCAGGACATGGCAATCTGCTTTACTGCTATCACACACATTCTCTGCACCATCACATCACCGATACAATGCATGGCATCTCCGTAATACACTGCAGTTATCCGCCTATACATAGGGACACCAATGGCTGTACAAACAGCACTTATTTGCAAAGGAAGCGCTCGGTGCCATGTGTTGGCAGCAAGGGGTGCCAATGTTAAACCTATTAAGTCTGTGGAATTCCTCAGGACAGCTACAAATCTCTATAAAGAACAGGAGCATGACCTGGACAAGTGGGGTAGAAGCTGCAGCTATAGACTCAAAAGGTAAAAGACTCAATCCTGCTTCCCCCAGCCCCCAGTGCCCTCATAACTGTTTGCCTGATTTCCAGGGACCCTGAATACGTTAGTCCTAGACCTCATGCTTGACTGGGTGCTGGGTCCAGTGCTCGGGCGCTGGGTCCAGGGCTTGGTAGCTGAATCCAGGGCATGGGAGCTGGATCCAGTGCCTCTCCATTTCTGAACAAGACAGCAGGCTCTCCAGGTGTAGGTCTGCATCAATGTCCAGTCCTGGATCCCCCACCAGGGAGTTGCCTGCATCTTTGCTTGTTTCTCATTGGCATGAACTGAAATTTCAACGAGCTCTTGATCCATGCACAAAGGGATATAAGTTTCTTTGATCATCCTTCAGCTGGCCTCCCTGTCAGCTTCTTCCTTGTGTATTATTGAGACTAGAAATGTTCCTGAAAAAATTATAATCCATCCTCAACAAAAACAAAAACTCAAAAAATATCTTTCATCTCGATGTCGACATGGTATCCAAGTCATTTTTTTATTTCAAAGGGGCAACTACCGAATCACAAATGCTGAAGCTAATATTCTCATGACAAAGAAATCCCACCATAAAGGCAGAAACAAAACTTTTGGAGAAATTGTGTAATGTTTATCCTCTCCCCCTCCATTTGGGCATGTTCCTAAAACTTAAAAGCACAAATTAATTTATTTGTTGAATATGGACATTTAGTTTGGTCTCGAGATACAGCATGGAAACAGGCCCTTCTGCCCACCAAGTCCACGCCGATCAATGATCACCCGTATACTAGTTCTATGTTATCCCACTTTCTGAGCAGGGGTAATTTACAGAAGTCAATTAATCTACAACCCTGTATGTCTTTGGGATATGGGATGAAATTGGAGTACCTGGAGAACACTCACATGGTCACAGCAAGAATGTGCAAACTCTGTACAGGTCCGATAATCACATGCAGAAAGTAATTATACTGTATCAAATGAATTGAACTCTGTGGTCAATTCTGTGATAAAATGATGAAAGGCTTTGTGCCTTGACTTCTCCGATAACCTACGCTGACAGCACTTGGGAATGAGCAAGAGTCTGTCATGGGCAGTGGGAGAAGATAATGCATGAATGGCAGATACTACTCAAAATTTCAATCGGATTTTACGAGAAACTTAAAGCACATCTCCGAAAGTGTGAGTAGGATGCTTCCCGTATGCCATGATTGAAGGATGATACTTAAAAGTTTTATAAGGATACAATGGTGGAGCAGAATGATTTGCCTGAATGAAATGATTTAATGATTTAATGGTCCATATATGAGGAATGGAGCCATATATGAGAAATGCTGCATCTGCAAAAGGTAGCACAATTTATGCATTTTTATGAAGTTTTGAGAAACAGTTGTTTTATCTCACAATAAACATATTGATTATCAGGAATAAAAATGTAGCAACGTTCAATGGATAAACTTCATTAGAGTCATAGGCATTTGTTGCAGAGAAGGAGGCCATTCAGCACTTCATGTCTATGCTGGCCAATAAAAACCTCTGCAGCCATACCCCCCTTTCCAGCCCTTGGTCTTTAGCCTTAAGGCCTGTCCCACTTAGGCGACTCTTTAGGCGACTACCAGGGACTAGTTTTAATGGAATTCACCTACGACACCTGGTGACAACCTGCGACAGCAATAATTGTCGCCACTGTCACCGATAATTTTTCAACATGTTGAAAATTTTGCGGCAGTTGCATGTACTCGCCGAAAAAAATCGCCTAAGTGAGACGCCTGCATTCGAACGCCTGCCGGGGGCTCCACCTTTGTGACATTTAGACCGGGAGCGGGGCCGTACATCACCCCGCGCGGCCTAAAAATGGCCGTGGGACTTATCATCGCCCGCCTGGGGCTTGGACATCGGGAGAGAAATGAGAACAGGGGAGAGAAAAGACTTTGCCTTCCATCACAGTGGGTTCACTGTGATGGATGTTTCTGTAAATTGAACTGTGTGTATGCCTGTAGGAAATTGTCTTTGCTTGTATGGCTGTGGAAACGGAGTTTCGTTTGAGCCTCACTGAGGTTCAAATGACATGTAATAAATATTGATTGATTGATTATTGATTGATTGATTGACAGGCCCATTATTGGTTTTAGCACAGGAGAGGGCTTCCATCTTCACTATCATTCCTGTGAGTTCCAGACCTCAACCACACTCCTCGGGAATAAAATCTTCCTAACTACTTACTAACTCAGCATATAATTAAAATTAATATATTGACTGCTGGTTGCACTCAGTCTCTTACTGACTTTAATGTCACCTTAAACATTACAACCTCAAATAAGCTCTGAACTATATAGACTGTTATTGTTATTATATATATTATAGCGGGACAGGCAGCATCTCTGGCTGAAGAAGGGTCTCAACCCATAACGTCACGCATTCCTTCTCTCCAGAGATGCTGCCTGTCCCGTTGAGTTACCCCAGCTTTTTGTGTCTATCTTTTAAACCAGCATCTGCAATTAAGTTACAGGAGGAGTGGAAAGTTCAGGACCTTAAACAGGAGTTTATAGAATTTAGGGAATCAGGAGGATGTCAGGGATGTTCGGAATCAGGGTCTGGTCCAGGAAGGGAGCTGGGTTGAGTGTACGTGTGAGTTTGACAGAGTGGTTTAGAAGCTAGAATTGAGGGGTATCAGACAGAGAGAGGTAATGTAGTGGGACTTAGGTGAATGAGGCAATGGTGTTACAACAGCTAGGCTGTTCCAGGATGGGCCACCAAGCACAGCTACCCAACTCCAAATGCAGTCTTCCATTGGAATTGTATTATTTGGTTCTGTTTGATGCAGAAATCCTGTCAAATGCACAACCTGTGAGCAGACGTAGATAGATAGATAGATAGATAGATAGATAGATAGATAGATAGATACTTTATTGTCACATGTACCATGAAGGTAGAGTGAAATTCCTTATTTTTGCATACACAGTACATAAACGAACCAAGGAGCTGACAAAGAGCAGTAGAGACAGCAGGTGGGACTGTGGAATGCTCTTCCTGCAGGATTTTGGAAAAGTTAGAGAGATTTCCAGTATCCCTGAGGATTTCACCTGCAGAAAGTGCTCTTTAGATCAAAGTGATGGGAGCAGACATGCCATTCAGCAGATCAAGTCTACTCCACCTTCAAATCATGGCTGATCTATCTCTCCCTGCTTGCCCCATTCTCCTGCCTCTGACAACCGTACTAATCAAGAACGAGTCTCTTTAGGGGCTAAAGGGCCTGTCCCACTTTGGCGACATTTGTGCGTCACGCAGGTGGCGCGCGAAGATTTTGTGAATCCCAAAATCCTGCGGTGCCGCACGAGACCGCACGTCACTGCCTACGTCACCACGCACCATGCGCACGTAATGCACTTCGTGACTCATGATGTGTGAATGATGTTGGGTAAATGACACACAAATGATGCCCAATGGGACAGGCCCTTCAAGCTGCATCTGGAAGATCTCATGCTTATCTTGAGTCTGGAAGCATCATAGATAGATGTTATAGAGAAGTGGTCACGCCTAAAGTACAGGCAGAGAGCAGGTGGGTGACCACCAGGAACAGGATCAGGCAGAGAATGCAGGAAGCCCCTGTAGTCTTTCCCCTTAAAGCATATTTATGTGCTAGGATATTGTTGGGGGCTATGATAACATCATGGGAGTGCAGCTGCAGTCAGAGCAAGTGCGAGTTGTTGCACTTTGGGAGGTTGAACGTAAGAGGAATTTATACAGTTAAAGACAAAACCTTTACTAAAATAGATGTCACAATCAGGGCAATTTGTGGGACATTGCTCTGCACCATTCTAATTGGCTGCCACATCGACCAACTTGTTACATTAAATTGACTTCAAAAGCAGTCATTGATTCTTTGTAATGTTCAAGGGGTCACGCAATAAGCTAGGAACGATGAGCTCTTACTTAAACTAGTACATAAACTACATTTGGATCCAGTCGAGGATCTGACACATAGTGGCTATAATAAAATTAATTGGTTAAAAGAATTGAGTTCTCACATATTGCCATTCTGAAATAATGCTTTAACGTTTCTCCTGGAAAGGAGATGGGATGTTATATTAGAGCAATGGTCCGCAACTGAGCACAGAACAGCTGGTGGAAGGGGAGTGTCCTGATTGCATGTAGCAGGGTTTCCCAGTGACGAAGCAGCCAAAGCCACACACAGGAGTTCGATGGAGGCCTGTGGTTCTGTCTTCCAGTCGTATTGGAAATAAGACGCTAATTTCACAATTTGAATTGGAAAACAGAGAAGTCTCACTTTCTAATTATCCAGCGATGGAAAGAGAGAGAGAGTTCAGGCCGAAATGGGAAGAGTGCAATTAGACATAAAAGATTTTGCTGACTGACTTTGAGAAAGTTTGACCATAAAGCTCATCAGTAGTATTGGCAGTATATTTTGGTACTTTCCATGTTGCATGGAGTGATATAAAAAGATTAAAATTCTCACAAGTATGTTTTATTATTTCTTATGTAAGATGCGTATCACAAACTATTTGCTGGACCTTTCGTTAAAATATCAATGAAAAGTCATGGACCTGTTTACTCTGTTTCTCTCTGTTTGATTTTTATTTTTAGCTTTGCAGCAGCTGCAATATTTTGCTTTTAGATTACTGCATGATTTATAGTTGGCCTTGGCTTACCAGAGTCTTCGTCAATACACTCAAGAAATCATTGAAAGGATATGAGCACAAGTAAAGTTATAGCTTCTGATGCATATATTAAGGACCATCACTGTTATATTCATGTATAATCTCTTGCATGACTGAATATTGTATCATTGTATTGGAAAATGCCTATACATTTTCAGATGTAACTGGGGATCAGAGAGAAATGCAAAAGCAGTCACATTTAGGTTAAACTAGTGAACCTAAATTTACTATTTCTTTGAAGACAGACACACAAACCTGGAGTAGCTCAGCGGGTCTGACAGCATCTCTGGAGAAAAAGAACAGGTGACGTTTCGGGTCGACATCCTGAAGAAGGGTCTTGACCCAAAATGTCACCAGACTGATTCCTGGGATGTCAGGACTGTCTTATGAAGAAAGACTGGATAGACTTGGTTTATACTCTCTAGAATTTAGGAGATTGAGAGGGGATCTTATAGAAACTTACAAAATTCTTAAGGGGTTGGACAGGCTAGATGCAGGAAGATTGCTCCCGATGTTGGGGAAGTCCAGGACAAGGGGTCACAGCTTAAGGATAAGGGGGAAATCCTTTAAAACCGAGATGAGAAGAACTTTTTTCACACAGAGAGTGGTGAATCTCTGGAACTCCCTGCCACAGAGGGTAGTCGAGGCCAGTTCATTGGCTATATTTAAGAGGGAGTTAGATGTGGCCCTTGTGGCTAAGGGGATCAGAGGGTATGGAGAGAAGGCAGGTACGGGATACTGAGTTGGATGATCAGCCATGATCATATTGAATGGCGGTGCAGGCTCGAAGGGCCGAATGGCCTACTCCTGCACCTAATTTCTATGTTTCTATGTTTCTATTCCATTTCTCCAGAGACTCTGTCTGACCTGCTGTGTTACTCCAGCTTTTTGTGTCTATCTTCAGTTCAAACCAGCATCCACAGTTCCTCCCTACACATTTTGTTTAGTATTTCTTTACAGCTTTTGTATGGTTTTACAAGTTTCTTCGACTAATAGATATGTTTCTTTGAATAATAGATAAGTTTCTGATACTATCATTTTAATTCTGTTTTCTAAGTCTGGGTACTAATCTTGTGGTCCTGCAATATATTGCCTCTGGGTCATGAGTCTACCTGGTCGACCTGAGTAAACCAAGCACTCAGCAAGCCAATTATTTAAAGAAAAACACTCTAGCTACATTAAGGATGAGATTTATCTTTGGTTAAAAATGAACTTTCCATGTCACAATGGGGAATATTTGCAACAAGCGATAATTAATATTAAATCAGTTCAGGTAGTGAGAGAGTCAGATGACTGAAGAAGTGAGACATGTTAGAAGAATGTAGGAATCTTAGTTTGTGTAAACTGAATCTTAGTATGGGTCCTGAATTTAGTCTTGGAAAGAAGGGCCAAACGACATCTTAAGGGCCTGTCCCACTTGGCCGTCATTTGTGCACCATTTACGCGACCTCGTCGTCGCATTGAGACACATGGGTAGCGTGTGGGCCATGCGGGATGGTCGCATGGAGAGGTGAGGAGGGGTATGGAGTTGCGCTCGGTATCGCGCGCCGCTCCGGGATTTTGTAGGGTACAAAAACTTTGCGCGCGTCCGGCGTGACTTATCGCGTATGTACGCGGGCGTATTACGGTCGCACGCAGGCGTCCTGACCTCGTATGTGTAGCGCGTGGCAACGCATGATTACATCACCGTGCGTAACCATGCACCGCCGAGCGCCGCCCATACGCAGTCGGCAACAATGAGAAAATAATTATGCCGTAAGCATTAATGCTTTCAGAGTAACACTTTAATAAGTATTTTTGAAACATCCTTAGTTAAGGATGTTTCAAAAGTCAACATCCAGGTAAGAATTGCAGATTTTATATCCTAAAAGAACACTAGTAACCCAATTAGTTTTTTTTTAAATAACCACCAACAATTTTACTAACACCATTTTAATTTTAAATTGCAAACTAATTCATAAGTTGGGTTCAAACCCTCAAACTGCTATAATGGAATACAATTTTGTGTTTGTTGGGAGTATTTCAGAAAGTTTAAAAGTAAATGAATTTTTCCAGCAAACAATAATTTTATCAATGTTTCACTTAACAAATGATGTCAATACGCTGACTAATTCTACTTGCAGAGCAGATAAAATATTTGAAGGTGCATGATGACGGGTGACGACGCGCGCGACCGTCGCGCGACGTTCGCGCGTCAGTCACTACCGGCCTGTCGCATAAATGACGGCCAAGTGGGCCAGGCCCTTTGCTCCAAACATTTAAACTTCCATGCAACTGGGCACAATACTCACAACTAAATGCTTCTTAATTTCACAGCACCTTTCATTTATATCAATAAGGCCCAGTAAAATGGTACATGAGAAGGATAATTTACATAATGACATGGAAGTTCTGAAAACAACTCATCTTTGCTTTTGTGGACTATGATGTGATCCAAGCCTTACAGGACTACCTTTTGCCAAGAATGTATTTGGCATCTGGCCAAGTATATTGAATGAGTTTTATTGAGATGTATGTCAGAACAAAGCTCTATGGTGTATTAGCATCATGGTTTTGAACAATTAACCTGCACTATTGAAATCGGTAGTTCCTGGGATTAGAATGCTGGTTGCACGTCACAGGAGCAAGAGTGGAACCAAGGTATCATGCGGGGGAGATTGAGACCTCAAGGCTTCATTGCCAGAGTGAAGCCATACGCAAACTGGAGGTTCAGCACCTCATATTCTGCTTGGGTAGCTTATAACCCAACGGTATGAATGTTGAAGTCTCCAATTGTATGGAAGCACTAATTACCCTCCCCCACCTCAAAAGCCCCCCCCCCCCCACACACCCTCTCTTCCCCCTTCACATCCCTGTACCCCACCTAGACTCCCACCTGCATCTCCCCTACCCCCCCCCCCCCCCCCCCCCCTTCCCCCTCTTGTTACATTCCTCCCTCTGGCTTCACAAACTTGTCTCACACCTGTTCTCATGCTGGCGTTTGTTCCAATCTTCTGCATGTCAACCCCCCCACCCCTCCCCCAGCTCCCCCTGCCTGTGTCAACCTATTACCTGGCATGCTTAGTCCTTCCTCTCCATTCTTCCAGCCATCTTCTCCCCTCCCTGCAGTTAGTCTGAAGTGTCTCGACCAATCACCCATCCATGACCTCCAAGATGCTGCTTGACCTGCTGAGTTACGCCGGTACTTTGTGCCCTTTTGTGTATTAACCAGCAATTGCAGTTCTTTGTTGCCACCTCAAGGATATGTCAGGTTATGGGAGGGCTGATGGTCAACTCCAAGAGGGCAGGCTGACAAATGGGTGAATGTGAAGCTGCGGTGATAGAGTTTGAGATATTTATTGAAAAAGGCGCAGGATATTGGGTTGACAAACCTATGGTGGAACACTCAGGAGGGGCGGGTTCTACTTAAAATAAACCTACCTGAATCTATTTCACAGATCCAGGTTCCATAGGCTGGAACCTACTCAGGCAGGTCCCTTTAGGATTTGGTGATGGAGGTCCTCATATTCATTTTAAAGGCATGATTTTGCATCTGTAGCCTGCATTTGTAAACCATGCATGTGAACATTAATTTTCCAGAAGTGGCATCCAGGTTTAGTTTAGTTTAGTTTACAAATACAGCGTTGAAACAGGCCCTTCAGCAATCCCCGCACACTAACGTTATCCTGCACACACACTAGGGATAATTTTCAAATTATACCACGCCAATTAACCTACAAACCTGTACGTCTTTGGAGTGTGGGAGGAATCCGGTGATCCCGGAGAAAACCCGTGCAGGTCACGGGGAGAACGTACAAACTCCGTACAAACAAGCACCCATAGTCGGGATCGAACCCGGGTATCTGGCGCTGTAAGGCATCAACTCTACCGCTGTGCCACCTTGCCGTCTGGTGTGAATTACTTATTGTTGGAAGGCACTACACATTTTGTCATCACCATACATTATCGTGTCGCACAGTGGAGAAACCAAGGGAAAATCACAGACTCTAAAAACCTGGCAGTAGGTACCGCACAATTAGTTTCATGCTGATATTCAACTGCATTGCTTCAAAAAATATTGTGCTAAGTGAAAGAATTGCTGGGATAATAACTTTATCCGATATTAATTTATAATTGTTTTGCTGAAGAGATTATCAGACTCCTATTTAGGCTTTAGAAAGCTCTTTGAACAATAACACATTATAAGTAAACAACGTAACCACAATGGATAAACAATAACACACAATGATTTACATTATTTGCAGTTCCCTCAATAACCTATAGTCAGTGTACAACATTCCCTGTACATCATTACCTCATATTAGTCCTCCCACCCACAGCATTTTGCAGGATGAGGCATTTATCATAATTAACCTTGTGGTTACGCAAATTAGTGTTTGTCAAAGAGGAATACTTCATACCTTGTTAAGACAATGAGTGAAACCACAATCCTGCCTAATTACCTGTATATAGGAAGGTTTGCAGCATTGCATGAAGTCCAGTTAAATTAATTTTATAATCAGATTTTAGTGGGAATGCATTAGCATCTCCTCCACAGAACTACAGATGATATATATATGTGTATGTGTGTATGTATATATTTTTATATATATATACTAGACTAAGTGGGACCCGTTGGGTTCACACGGGAGGGCTGGTCCCCCTAAGCAATATTCCACGTCTCCACCAATTCCAATATTGGTGGTCAGTGGGGGTGGGGCTTTCTGGAGTGCTAGCATGGGTGTTGTGGGCCAAAGGGACTGGTCACGCACACACACACACACACACACACACACACACACACACACACACACACACACACACACACACACACACACACACACACACACACACACTCACACACTCACACACTCACACACTCACTCACACACCATATGTCTACATATATATGCTCAACTCCTCTTGTTATGAAGGCCAACATGCCATTCGCTTTCTTCACTGCCTGCTGTACCTGCATGCTTACTTTCAATGACTGACGAACAAGGACCCCCCCAGATACGGTTTACTTCCCCTTTTCCCAACTTGACACCATTTAGATAATAATCTGCCTTCCTCGTTTTGCTACCAAAGTGGATAACCTCACATTTATCCACATTTAACTGCATCTGCCATGCAGCTGCCCTGCAACCTGTCCAAGTCACCCTGCATTCTCATAGCAATTCTCATATATATATAGTAACAGCTTGACTCAAAATAATGAAAGTAACAATGCTATATTTGTTTATAGCATTCCCATTCTTACTGAATAAAAAAATATATGCTAGCATTATGAGTCTATCATAAATCTTACAGATGAAAATATATACTCTCTTTCAAATTACTGCCTTAATTATTTAATCAAATAAAGTACTAAGGTATATTTTCTTACTCTTATTAGGTAGCATAAGAATTGAAATAGTATCTCAACCAACTATGAACTTGATAATGGTAATCATGAATTTAATTGTATTTTTATGAAGGTGACCTGGATAAATTGTATAACCTGGGGAAATATATAACCAAGGTCAAAAACAAGAATATGTTGGTGAAAGTAAAATGTGTAAATAGGAACAAATACAATCTAAAAGGGGAGTTGGAAAATTAAAATGGTTAGTAAAATTGTGGCTGATGTAGCTGGGGTCATCCATTTGGGATCAAAGAAAGAAGATCAGAAAATTGTCTGACGGCAAGAGACAATACTACGGAAAAACATGGATTTGAGTGTCTCAGAATATGCGCCACTAAAATACTAATGTACAAATATAAAAAGGCTCATAGAAAGTTGTCTTTCCTTTCAAGAAAATAGGAGTAGAAAGGCGAGCATCAGTGGAGAAGAGTTTGATTCGATTCTGGGCTGCGTTTTGAATTGAAGGGTTTGCAGTCAGATTTATTAGAATCCCTTCACACTTCCACCCTCCCCTCTCCCTGCCCCACCATTCATCCCCCTCCCTCCCCACCCCACCTAACTTTTCCATCTCCACTGCATTGGCTCCCAAGATGAGGCTTTCCATTCTAGGACATCCAAGGTTTAGTTTTTGTATTGGTTTTTGTGATACAGCGCGGAAACAGGCCCTTCGGCCCACCGAGTCTGTGCCGACCTGCGATCACCGCACATTAATACCATCTCATATGAATTAGGGACAATTTACAATTTTACCAAGTCAATTAACCTTCAAACCTGTTCGTCTTTGGATGTGGGAGGAAACCGGAGCACCCGATAAAAACGCACGCAGGTCACGTGGAGAACGTACAAACTCTGTGCAGACAGCACCCGTAGTCAAGATCGAACCCAGGTCTCTGGCGCTGAAGGCAGCATGCTGAAAGACGTCCTCTTTATTTTGTACACATGATCTTTCCTCCACTGTTGTGAATTGATCCCTTACCCGTGTCACTTCAGTGTCCTGCAATTCTGCTCTTGCTCCCCCTCCACAGACAGAACAAGTTCTGATCCTTAACCTTCTCCCACCAGCCTGTGCATGCAACACATCATTCTCTGACATTTGCAGTAACTACAATGTGATTCCACCACTGGTCGTAGATTTCCATTCCCTCCCTTTCCTGCTTTCTGCAGAGACCACCTCCTCCACAACTCCTTGGTTCCTTCATCCCTTCTCACCCAAATCCTTCTCCTCCCGAGGTACTTTCCCCTGCAGGAGATGTAACTGTGGGGACACATCCTCCCACATCTTCATCTAGGGACCCCAGCCACCCATCCATGTGAGACAGAGGTTCACGTGCACCTCCTGTAACCTCATCTACTGCATTTGTGTTCCTTATGTTGCCTCCTTTACACCAGGCGTCGATTAAGCAACTCTTTTGCCGAACAGACTGCCCAAACTCGCTGGATTTCCCAGTGGCTAGCCATTTTAACTCTCCCTCCCATTCCCATACTGACCTTTCATGTTGAGCCTCCTCCATTGCCAGAGTGAGGCCACCTGCAAACCACAAGGACTGCACCTCATATTCTACTTGAGTAATTGACAACCTCATGGTATGAGCATTGAATTCTCCAAGGTAATACCCCCTCCCCCACCCAATTTGTTTCTATTCTTTCCCCCTGCTTTCCTCTAGTTTATCTCCCTCCTTCCCCCACCCAACCCAAGTGTGCACCCAAGTTGAGCCTTTATCCACCCATCTGCTAACTAAAACCCCCCCTCAACTATCACTTATCAGATGTTTACCACCATTCCTAGAGGCATATAGACATGGAGTCATAGAGTGTGGAACAGGCCCTTCAGCCCAACTTGCCTGTCCCATTTTTCTGCATTTGGCCCATATCCATCTCAATCCTTCCAATTCATGTATCTGTCTTTTAACTTCATGCTCATAAGTTCTAGGAACAGAATTAGCCCATTCGGCCCATCGAGTCTACTCCACCACTCAATCATGGCTGATCTATCTCTCGATCCTAACCCCATTCTCCAGCCTTCTCCCCACAACCCCATGACACCCATACTAATCAAGAATCTGTCAATCTTCGCCTTAAAAATATCCATTGACTGGGCCTCCACAGCCTCCTGTGGCAAAGAATTCCACAGATTCATCATCCTCTTAACTAATTAAATTATTCCTCATCTCCTTTCTGGAGGAAACTAAAATGACTTTTAATTTCACTCCACTATCATGCTACCTCCGCTATAATGGCCCTGTCCCACAGTATGAGTTCATTCCAAGAGCTCTCCCGAGTTTAAAAAAAATCATACTCGTGGTAAGCACGGAGAATGAATGTAGCGGGTACGTTGGAGCTCGGGGACGTCTCTTAGCGGCTCGTAACGTGAACGGCAGGTACTCGGGAAGACTCGCTAACGGCAGGTAAGCACGGGAAGACTCGTGAAGATTTTTCAACATGTTGAAAAATGCCCAAGAGAGCCCCAAGTACCGACGAGTGGTCATTACCGTAAATCGCCGAGTTCGAATCAGGGCAAACTCGGGAGAGCTCTTGGAATGAACTCGTACCGTGGGACAGGGGTTTAAGAGTCAAAGCCTTCTTTCAGTTTCAATAACAGAAAACATGCAATCCCGAATTGTTAATTATAAAAAATAGAAATGTATTACTTTGGATAGGCAACTGTCAGGTTTTATAATCATTCATAATTTCTAAGTTACTTTCTTCCAAGAAATTTGCTTGAAGTTTTGTTTTATTCCACATGCAATTATTTTCGTAATGTTAACCAAGCTGCAAAAACTTAAATACTCATAAACTTTGAAAGAGCAATCTGCACAAATTAATTGAAATATTCCAAAATTAAGTCATTAAATGTTTCTACAGAATTATTTACATTGCCATAAAACTGACAGCAGAAATTCATCAAAAAAGCTTAGGTGATAAAGAAATGAATTTGAATAGTTATTGCATTTCTTTCTAACAAGTTTTAATGAAATATCATAATTAAACTATAGGCCCAGAGCTGTATTTGTTTGTTACTGCTAGGAATTTAACTGTTTTGTTCGTAGTGAATCTTAAAGGGTTCAGTGGCAATTTTACATTTTGAAGTTACAAAATTGCAACTACCAATGAGAAGAATCCAAATGCTCAGTCATAGAGTGATAAAGCCCTACTTGGCCAACATGTCCCAGCTACACTAGTCCCATCTGCCCGCATTTGGTCCATATCCCTGCAAACCTGTCCTATCCATGTATCTGTCTAACTGTTTCTTAAATGTTGGGATAGGCCCTACCTCAACTCTCTCCTTTGGCAGCTTGTTCCATACACCCACCACCCTTTATACGATAAAGTTACCGCCCAGATTCCTATTAAATCTTTTCCCCTTCACCTTAAACCTACAGTATATCCTCTAGTCCTCAATTCACCTACTCTGGGCAAGAAAGTCTGTACATCTACCAGATCTATTCCTCTCATGATCTTATACATCTCTTCACGAGCTCCCCTCATTCTCATGTGCTCCAAAGGAATAGAGTCCCAGCCTACTCAACCTCTCCCTATAGCTCAGAACCTCTAGTCTTGGCAACATCCTCGTAAATCTTCTCTGTACCCTTTCCAGTTTGACAACATCATTCCTATAACACGGTGCCCAGGACTGAACATAATACTTTAAATGCGGCCTCACCAACATCTTATACGACTGCAACATGACCTCCCAACTTCCATACTTAACACTCTGCCTGATGAAGGCCAATGTGCCAAAAGCCTTGTTGACCATCCTATCTACCTGCGGCTCCACCTTCAAGGAAAGATTTGTGGAGGAACATACCTGTTATAAAAGATAACAGCATATCTGGCATTGGTGCCTGAAAATTACAGTTGAGTGGTTAACACTGGCAACTGACATTCCTCTATCTCCATGTCTGTCTTAATCAGTTTAATTTAAACAGGCACCCATTTACAGTATCTCAGCATTACTATTTCAACGGGAGATATATGTACTCTCTGAAGTTTCACCTGCTGGTGTGTCCAACAGCAATCTCCCGCACACCTATATGAGTTCTGATGCTCTTTGTGTGAAATATACCAGTATGGATTTTTTTAAACACTTTTCCTTCTGGCAGAATAACTTGCTGTTGTTCGTTATCCATCTATTAACGCAGCGCAAGTACTTATGTCAGCCTGCTGGGAACACCAATTATACCTATCACTCTCACATATGGAGGAGTTGCACTCAAATCCAATTTCTTCAAGGATCATCCGTACCCAGCAGTTGAAATTGGATGATTTCCAAATGATGCTTATGGTGCCTTTTGCTTCCTTCGTCTCTCCTTCGTCTCTCCAGCTGAATCGGTTCGACATTAGTTACTTGCTCTCAGTTTGTGTCAGTTTCTTTCTCTCCTCGCTGTCAATATTGTAAGTGTTGACGACCCTCACTGCTTAGTACCAGAACAATTATTTTGACAGTCTGTGTGGCTTAGCTTATGTACAAGTGCATTACTGTCCATTACAAACCTGGATCGGTTGCCCTCCAGTATCGTGCTTGCGTGATAACCTTTCAGCTTTTACTGATTGAAAGGCAGATATATATAATTTTGAAAAGTCACTCCTCTTTGGTGTTGCCCACCGAAGGAGCACCATTTGCTGCCACCCAGAGAGCAGCCACACAGGTTCCAACAGCTAAAGAAGCTCAGAGCAGGAGAAGAAACCACCAACCAACTTCAACTTCAATAGGCCATGTAAAAGTTGGGCAGAGCAGAGCATTCAGTGGAAAAAAGCAAACCAGGCAAATAATAGGGGAGAACCAGCCAGGCAGTTGTACAATTTGAAAGTCAAATGCTCAGAGATTGAAATTTTTAAGGCTAAAATATTATTTTACTTTTATTGCATAGTGAGTGGTGGAATATTATTACATGGTAATTTTACATGCCATTAGATTTTACAGTTAGGTAAGAATGCATTTTGCAATTATTCTGATGTATTGAAAAAAAACGAAGTCATCAAAAATCTTGATTCATCATCCTTATTTCAAACATAGTGTTTGAGTCATCAAATTGTATAGCATGGAAACAGGCTCCGTGATCTCTCGTTTTCACACCTTACCCTTCCATATCTCTATGTCTCCCTCTCCCCTGACTCTCAGTCTGAAGAAGTGTCTCGACCCAAAATGTCACCCATTTATTTATCCAGAGATGCTGCCTGTCCTGCTGAGTTACTCCAGCATTTTGTGTCTATCTTCTATGGTCCAACTCGTCCATGCCGACCAAGTTGCCGACCTTAGCTCATCCCATTTGCACATATCCCTCTAGACCTTCCCTATCAATGTACCCGTCCAAATTTCTTTTAAACGTTTTAATTGTACCCACCTCTACCATTTCCTTAGTTAATGTGAAACATAGTTCAGATTTTGATTACCTATTTAAATTACTTACAAGCTGCAGACTTTGTCAACACCTACACATCTTTTTATGACACTGATCATTAATGTCGATAGAGCTTGTGGCATTGGGGAAGATGTAGGATGGGCACCGACTACACCAACACACAAACTCATGTGGAGACGGTTATTTACAGATAATCAAAGAGATGGTCAGGAACAGATCAGTGTCCATGTGGGAGCACAGTCTCTCAGCATCTGTGGGAATTTCAGGAGGCACTGGTGATCACAGGCTTGTCCCGGTAGCTCAGTCTTGCTCGAATCTTGCATGGAGAGGCACAGTCAGTAGGGAGCCCTCCACTTTATCTTCTCCTTCCCCTGGCCGGAAGTGCCTTGGCTTTAAGGAGTGGGGCTGAAGAGGTGCAAGTGAGTTGATCTGATATTGGCTAATTGGGCTGTTGCTCCTCTGGCTGTGACTCCAGTCCAGTCTGGAGCGCTGTCCCGGGAGTTGTTGCTTCCCAGCAGCCAGGCGCTGTTTGTGGTGCTGTTCATTGGCTTTCCCTGGCCTGTCTGCCGGTGACGGGGATCAGAGCGGCCTTTAGAGGGGCCAGGACATCACATTCCCCCCCCCTCTTAGCGATGATCCTGGGACTTGTAACAGACCGTACCAGAGGATACGTGTGCAGGACAAGCAGTCCGCATTCCTGTGCTGCACTTCGGAACGATGGTGGACTTGAAACGATTAGTCTTGTGGAGAGAGGAACCAGTGTGTTATCCTGGAGTCAGTGTCCACGGCTTTCACCATCCATGGTGTGGTGTGTTGCCTGTGATGAGTGTGCAACGGCCTGATAGTACCACCACTGATGGCAAGGACCTCTCTCTCTACAGCTGCATACCTCATCTCGGGCAACATTAATCACCGACTGACAAACACCTCCAAGTGCTCCTCATCATCAATGTCCTGAGAGAGAGAACGGCTCACAGCCCCATCTCAGAGGTCTGCACAATGAAGATTCATTTGACGTCAGGGTTGTGCAGCGTGGACACACTGCCCAGAGCTGTCTTTAACGTCAGGAAGGTCTCCTCTAACACTGCTGTCCAACAAATCTTCCCTGATGGTAGACACAAAATGCTGGAGTAACTCAGCGGGACAGGCAGCATCTCTGGAGAGAAGGAATGGGTGACGTCTTGGGTCTTCAGACCTTCTCTGATTGTCTCTTCTCGGTCAAGTCTGAGATGGGGGCAGCCACTGAGCAGACAAGAGGGGCATAACAGCAGTAATAGGCAGGCCACCCATGGAAGGCTTGTGTCTGGGTCTTAGTGGTGGGGCCGGGAGAATCCCTCACAGTGGTGATTTCTACACATTTGGTTGCGTACAGGTCCTCAATCCCTGGACATTCGCAACCATCGAAGAGGAGGAACCAGCAGTTCTTTCACCACACTTGCAATAAGAGGCCAGCTGTGTCTTCTTCTTCTTCGGTCATGGCTGACCATGGGTGTCTCCAGGTTGCTACATGGGGGATGCCTATGCATGGCTTTGTTTAACGTGGGGAGACTGGTGCACAGACAGCCACCACACGTTCCCTGACAGATCTAGGTCTGGATCCAGAGGCATGGAGTCCAAGATGACCGGAGACCCTTTTCTGCTGCAGCCTTCATCCACCTTCCCAGCCGTTGTGACGCTCCACTACGGTCAGCCATCGTCCTCCGCCTGTTCCACCGTTGAGGTCTTGGTTGGATTGCTCTTTGTCAGTAACCTCCCCCTCGACCTTACTGCCATGGGTGACCCTACCAGGAGCATAGCTCGAGACGGCATCGCTCTCCGGGCCTCAGGTCCACACAAGCTTCTTCAACACGACAAAGTAATAATCCACGGAGAAGACGAGCTGTGTAGCTGGGTGGTAATAGCGACTGGCCAGCTGGAATTTGGCAGTGTCTCTGGACTGCGTGTGACAGTTCTGGCCAGGCCCGAGTAATGACTACATGAGTAGGGGCTGCCTTGGTTTAAAGGAGTAGGGCTGATGAGCTACAGATAAGTTGATGAAATCCTGGTTAATTGGATGTAGCTGTTGCTCCACCAACTGTGGCTCCTGCTCAGTCCGCAGCTCTGTCCAGCGTGCACTGCCCATGGTGCTGGTCATTGTCTTCTCCTGACCTGTCTGCCCGTGACTGGGATCGGAGCAACCAATATAGGGTGCACACTTCATCACAAGGCTCAAGTTTACAAAATGAAAGTCTTCACAGTAGCATAAGCCATTGGTGTTCTAACAACTTTGTGTATTTTCAAATATATTACGTTGCAAAAATGAGTTTGTGTGCTTCATTTCTGATGGACTGGTTCTACATTTACAACCTGACAGGAAAGTAAATTGCCTCTGTTACGTTCTCAATTACACGATTTTCATCAAATTAAAATGCAATTAATTATTGGCTAATTAATTAAATCTGGACAAGCAGACTCGTTCATGATAAGTAACTAACTTGCAGGTTTTGTAAGATGACGTCAGCATAACTATGACCACATTCAGAAGAGAAATGGTGCAAATATTTTTGGACCACTGTAGTCCTTCCAGCGATGGTGCTCCCAATGGGATTGATGGGTACAGAATCACATGATTTATATCCAGTGATGATGAATGTACGTTGGCATGTTTTTATAATCAGGAGGTTGTGTGATTAAGAAGGGAATTTGCATATGATGATGCTCTCAAACATCTACTGGCTTTGTCCTTCTGCTGAGAGGAATTCCATGTTTGGAAGACACTGCTGGATGTAGTTAAACGTTTGCAAGAGGTTTCACTGGAGCACTATCACACAAAATGCTATTGATGTAACGTTGCTTTATATTTGGATCATTCACCGCATTCTTGATATCTGTTCCCAGATGGATAAAGTAAAGATCTTCAAAATGTCGCAAATTATATGCAAAAACATCCATCTGATAGTAACCAGAGAAGGCAGCTAAAAATGCCACTCACATTTAGAAACATAGAAACATAGAAATGTCGGTGCAGAAGTAGGCCCTTCGGCCTTTCGAACCAGCACCGCCATTCAATACAATCATGGCTGATCATCTAAAATCAGTACCCCATTCCTGCTTTTCCCCCATATCCCTTGATTCCTTTGGCCCTAAGAGCTAAATCTCTCTCTTGAGTGAATTGGCCTCCACTGCTTTCTGTGGCAGAGAATTCCACAGATTCACAACTCTCTGCGTGAAGAAGTTTTTCCTCATCTCAGTCCTAAAAGGCCTACCCCTTATTCTTAAACTGTGACCCCTGGTTCTGGACTCCCAAAACAATGGGAACATGTTTTCTGCATCTAGCCTGTCCAATCCTTTTAGAATTTTACATGTTTCTATAACTTATTTGGTTGGCCTCTTTGTCATAGGATGGAGGGACTAAAGTTTGCGTGATTCTGTCCATTATTCATGAAGTGAGCATAGATCAGCATTTTTATGCTGTAAAGTCTTTCCAGCAAAAGCAACTTCACAAGAGTTAAGTTGAGTAAGCTGAGTCTCTATTCCTTGGAGCGCAGGAGGATGAGGGGTGATCTTACAGAGGTGTATAAAATCATGAGAGGAATATATTGGGTAGATGCACAGAGTCTCTTGCCCAGAGTAGGTGAATCGAGGACCAGAGGACATACCTGTAGGTATAAGGTGAAGGGGAAAAGACTTAATAGGAATGAGTGGTAACCATTTCACACAAAGGGTGGTGGGTGTATGGAACCGTGTGCGGATGTGGCGCCGAGGCAAGTGAGGCCGAAGCAAAAAAGTCGTAGTCAAAGAACCGAATGGAAACGAGGCCGAAACGCCAATGTCCCACCCCCCGGCAACGTCATGTCCGTTATTGGACGTTTCTGTTGAGCGGCAATCAGTTCGTTGGCCTGTAGGCGACGCCGCCTTTCGGGTAGGTGGCGTTTCGACAGAGCGACCATTCAGTAAATTTGCTTTTAGGTGACGCAGCTTTTCGGTTAGTTTGCATTTAGGCGTCCCATCCTTTCAGTTAATAGGCGTTTCGTCTTTGGACTCTTTCGGTTTATTGGCGTTTCAGCGTCGTTTCCATTCGGTTCTTTGGCTTCGACTTCTTTGCTTCGGCTTCTTGTCTGTCGGCGCCACGTCCAAGTACCGTATGGAACAAGCTGCCAGAGGAGCTAATTGAGGCAGGAACTATCCCAACGTTTAAGAAACAGTTACACAGGAACATGGATAGGACTGGTTTGGAGGGATATGGCAGGTGGGACATAGATAGATAGATAGATAGATAGATAGATAGATAGATAGATAGATAGATAGATAGATAGATAAATAGATAGATAGATAGATAGATAGATAGATAGATAGATAGATAGATAGATAGATGGACAGATAAGATAGATAGATAGTAGATCGATAGCTCGCTATCGATCGATCGATAGCTCGCTCCATCGCTCGCTAGACTCGCTAGCTCGCTCGATCGCTCGCTCGATCCTCGCTCGCTAGATCGCTAGATAGATAGATACCATTTATTGTCATTTGGCCTCAGTGAGGCTCAAACCGAAATTCTGTTTCCACCGCCATACAAACAAAAACAATTCCTAGACATACACACAATTTAGTTCACACAAACATCCATCACAGTGGACCCACTGTGATGGAAGGCAAAGTCTTTTCTCTCCCCTGTCTCCATGTCTCTCGCCGATGTCCAAGCCCAGGCGGCGATGATAAGTCCCCACGGCCATTTTAGGCCGCGCCGGGCGATTTACAGCCCCGCTCCTGGTCTAGAAGTCTCAAAGTTGGAGCCCCCGGCTGGCGCTGGAATGTCCCACGGCCTTGAAGCCGTGCTGGGCGATGTATGACCCCGCTCCGGGTCGTTCCAACCCCGCGACACGGGCTGGAGAAGTCGCGTTGTGGGAGCTCCGGGAAGCGGTCTCTCTCTCCCCCCGGACCCGCGAGCTCCCGATGTCCCAGTCCACCGGACCTGCGGCTGCGTTGCTGGAGCCTCCGAGCCCCAGGAGTCGAGTCGCAGCAGCGAGTCACCACCGCTCCCCACGCTCCGAGGCCGGCCAGCCCCACGATGGTGAGTAGTCCGCAGCTCCGCAGTCTCCCGAGCCCCCGGGTCGTTCAGGTTGGAGGCCGCTCCACGGTGCTAGGCCCCAACGACAACGGAGACCCGACAGGGAAAAGGTCGGGTCTCCCAGACAAGGAAGAGATTTTAAACGGTAATATTTCTGGACAAGATGCTTTCCACAGCCGCTGAGTAGAAGCACTGGAGGATCCTCGGAGACACTCTGAATTTCCTCAATTGCCTGAGGTGGTAAAGGCATTGCCTTGCCTTACTCACGAGTGCTGCGGCGTGTGATGTCCATGTCATATCCTGAGAGATGTGGACTCCCAGATATTTAAAACAGCTCACCCTATCCACAGTATCCCCATTTATCCTCAATGGTGTGTACGTCCTCGGATGATGTGCCCTCCTAAAGTCCACGATCAGCTCCTTTGTTTTTTTGATGTTCAAGAGGAGGCTGTTGTCCTGACACCAGAGTGCCAGATCTGCCACCTCCTCCCAGTAGGCCTTCTCATCGTTGTCTGAGATCAGGCCCACCACCACAGTGTCATCAGCAAACTTGATTATTGAGTTGGAGCTGAACCTAGCCACACAGTCATGTGTGTACAGGGAGTACAATAGGGGGCTGAGGACGCACCCTGGGGCGATCCTGTGCTCAGGGTGAGGGACTTTGATGTATTCCCTCCCATCTTGACTCCTGGGGCCTGGCGGTGTAAGGATGTTTCAGGTTTATCTGTTTTACATGACTTTTGACAGAGGCCAAGTCTGTGTGAAAAATTGGGTACAGTCAATTGCATGATGGAAGAAACCCATTGCTTCTGCTCAATGGTGTCAAATATAAATACTTGATACCCAATCAACATTAACAGAATATATCTGAATGATGGATTGCACCAGCACATCAATTAAGCATTATTTAATCATCTTTATAATAGTAAAACTTTGCTTTCAAATTTGCAGGTATAGTTTCTTTTGTAATGGATCTGGGGAATTGAGAATTGTTTTAGCACTGTTATGCCTGAGTGTTTTTGTATGTAATGGGCCTGTCCCACTTAGGCAATTTTTTAGGCAAATACAGGCGACTAGTTTGTCGCCACATGTTTGCCGGTGGTCGCCGGAAGTAGTCTCCTCAGTCGCGCAAAAAGTCATAAGGTCTTTCTGGTTTTCGCTAAATTTTCAACATGTTGAAAAAATTTCGGCGACAGTGGGTTTGACGCCAATGAGTGCAGCTTGACTTCTCCTGATGTAGGTGCTGCCGTAGGTTGTCACTAGGATGACATAGGTTGTCGCCGGTTTTTCGGCGACCTGCTGCGACAATGAGAGTTGCCGGCAATTGCCTAAAAGATTGCCAAGTGGGTCAGGCCCATAGGGAAGAACTTAATATTTGCACACCAAAGATATTATGGAGGACAATCCTGAAATGTTGTTATGCTAGACATTTGCAGATCTGATTACCACCTGAACATAAGGTAGATATCAGACGAGGAAAAGTTTGTAATGAAAACATGTATAAATGTAAAGAAAAGCTATTAAAAACTGGGAGTTGTTTTCTTTGGATATTAGGGGTTGCTTTTCATGGCCATGCAGCAGCTCTTGCCTAATTAGAGGCTTTAATACAATCAGTTCAATTCAGACCTTCAATTATGATAGACTAATTTTATATCAAGTATAAGCAGGAATATGAATATGTAACGATTTAAGGAGAGCGATCGTGATGTGGTTTAAATGGACTGAGTGGGCAGAGTATTTGCTTTATTACTATATAATTGAGGAGGAAGCTGAAAGAAAATTTCATTAGAGGGACATTTAAATAGGGAATGCTTTGGTAGGTGGTTATTGAGGCAAAAATGATCACATCATTTACAAGATAATTGGTTAAATATTTAAGAAGGAGTGACGTTATAGGAAAAAAAAGAACAAACCTCCAGTTAATACTGGCAATTCAAAATTGGCCTACACTGTAAATATAATTAGTATGATTTCATAGCTGCACCTCAGGGTAATGGCAGTGGATTGATTCATCAGCCTTAAGATCTGCTAATCTAACTGATAGGTTTAAGGGCCTGTTCCACGCCGATTTTTTTTGCCGACTGTCGGCGTCATATCAGTGTCGCCAAAAGATTTTAAATATTTCAAAATCCAGTGGCGACAATAAAAATGTTGCGACACTTCAAAAAACACCGCGCGCCAATATGTCGCCACACGCCGCGTCACACCGCAAATTTTTCGGATTGACCTGTCATGTCAATCAATGATGCCGGCAGTCACCGAAAAAATTGCCAAGTGGGACAGGCCCTTTAGTTTTTAGCTTAGTTTAGAGATACAGCACGGAAACAGACCCTTCAGCCCACCGAGTCCATGACAACCATCAATTACCTGTTCGCATTAATTCTATGCTATCCCACTCTGTACACATTTGGGGCAATTTACAACCTCCAACTGGCCGTCTTTCAGATGTGGGATGAAACTGGGGCACCCAGAGGAAACTCACGCTGCCACAGAGAGAACATGCAAACTCCACACAGACAGTACGTGAGGTTGGGATCATCTCATGAGGTAGCAGCTCTACCAACCGCGCCACTGTGCTGCCCCAACCAACTGGATTTGACAAAACTCCAGAAGAAATAATTTAAATCCAGAATCATGGAAATTGTGCATATTTATGAATGATTTAGAGCTTGGAAAGAAATTTGAATCCTGACATTTTGGGGGCATATTTGCACCATCGAGAGCTCGCAGTCTCGGGAGAAGCTGAGTCGGAAAGCTCCAACGACGCAGAGGCTCGTCCAGCCCCGACGCGGGGTCCAATCGCCGCGTGGGCGAACTGACATCCCCGCCCCCCCCCGATACAGGAGCTAATCGCCCCGATGCGGAGGGCCCAAACGCTGCCGGCTACGGGAGTCATGATCGTCCCGTCAACGGAGGGATCGAGGCTCCCGACTGCGGGAGAGCAAAGAAGGGATGAGATTTGAACTTTTTTTCACCTCCCATTACAGTGAGGAATGTGGAGGAGTCACTGTGATGGATGTTTATGTTAAAATGTGTTATTTGTGTTCCGTTGCTCTTTATTTGTATGACTGACTTGGCAAATGAAATTCCTCGTATGTTGCAAAACATACTTGGCTAATAAAGTATCAGTGTGACTGTGTGATTGTGATTTCCTGCATAAAACCTCATCAATTGCGACGAACAGTAATGAAATGCCATAAATTCATCTCTATTGAGAATTTCATCGTTATTGCTTGACGATCAATTGTGCTAATTTATCTGCAGAATCACCAGCGTCCCCCTCTTACGAATCAATGCTCTTTAAAGGCCAACACTCAAATCACTGAAGTAGAGTCCGATGAAGAGTCTTGACCGAAAACGTCATCTATTCCTTCACTCCAGAGATGCTGCCTGACCCGATGAGTTACTCCAGCATTTTGTGTCCAATTTCGGTGTAAGAAGAATCCGCAGTTCCTTCTTATACAGTTGTGGAAATAATTTGGACAGCTTCTTACTGCCATATTAGTTCACCTAGCTTGCATTGGATGAGATAGTAGAGGAATTGAAATCACAGAACATAAATTTAAGTAGCGAAAATTACATTCTTGGTCTTCAGTGAGATCTACATCTGTGACTTCTTTCCACCTTAAGTACAAATAAGAACTAATGGGCCTGTTCCACTTAGGCGACTTGTTACGCGACTGCAGGAGACTATGCAGGAGACATGGTCCCCACATGTTCGCGGGTGGTTGCCGGGGTGTCGCCTTCATGGCCGTGAGGAGTTCCCGCATTCTGGGAACTAGTCGAGGCCTCATTATGGTCACCGTGTATTTTTCAACATGATGAAAATTAGCGGCAAGTAGAATGAAGCCGCCATGGAGAGTAGCGAGAATTCTCGAGCCGTAGGTGGGTCGCCAGGAGGTCGAAGGTTCTCGGAGGTTCTCGTAGATTGTAGCCGGTGCTGACCGGTGAATTTCATTGGCTCATTGGGAAAATAAAATGTAAGCAGTAGTTTTCAGAACCAAGGAAAACCAACCAGTAGTGTTAAATGACCGCCGAGCATCACAGCCGTGTATCTCTGGCTTCTTGAAAGTTGTCTCTACTCCTTCTCCCCCTTTCTCCCCCCTCTCCCTCCCCCCTCTCCGTCCCCCCATCCCTCTTTTAAAGGACTGTGCTTTAGCCGTCTTTTTACAGCGCCAACCTTCCTGATCATCGCGGTGTGTGTCAGTTTCACCTTGACTTTGCACCGTGTGAATATTTTAGGCAGCACTCCCCCCGCTTTCCCTGTTCCCCGCCTGCATAACAGGCTGGTGAAGGAAGCGGTGTGTGTGTGTGTGTGTGTGTGTGTGTGTGTGTGTGTGTGTGTGTGTGTGTGTGTTCCACTCTGACAGTCGCCGTTCCAGTTGCCGGTTTTTCAGGCAACTGCCGGCAACTTGACAGTCACCGGCAATCTGCTGAAAAATCGCCTAAGTGGGACAGGCCCGTAAGTATTCTGGAACTATTTTACTTCTGGAGGGCAAGTGTGGACTCACAGCTTCTTAGCCTCAGGCTGCTGCTGTTCATCTCTACCCCACCTCACAGATCTGCATTAGAAGATCACCAAAACTCCACAGTGAAGGATAAAATACTTCATCTGCTCCTCCTGCAGCCACGGGGGGGGGGGGGGGGGGGGGGGGGACAGAATGTACACGGGTATTTTCACAAATTCATGGACTACAGTTTGAGGACTACTCTGAACATATTCTTCCTATTTTTTCTAACAGTTTATTCCCAGCTGTTATCAGGCAACATGGCAGCCCAGTAGCGCAGCGGTAGAGTTGCTACCATACAACGTTTGCAGCGCCGGAGAACCAGGTTTGATCCCGACAACCGGTGCTGTCCGTACGGAGTTTGTACGTTCTCCCCGTGACCACGTGCGTTTTCTCCGAGTTTCCTCCCACACTCCAAAGACACAAAGATTTGTAATTGGCTTGGTATAAGTGTAAATTGTCCCTCGTGTGTGTAGGATAGTGTTAATGTGCGGGGTTCGCTGGTCGGTGCGGACTCGGTGGGCTAAAGGGCATGTTTCTGTGCTGTATCTCTAAACTAAACTAAACCTTTCAGAGGCACACTCCCACTACTGTGCCTCCCCTCGTCTCCTCCCTACCACTCACCACTCCCGCAACTGCAGAGTTGCAGCTGCTGAATTAAATGCTGGCAGCCGCAAGAAGTTGCGATAGAAAATAAGTATGCCCATTGCAAGTAATTCAGAGAGGAATTATGCACAGAAATCTAATAATGCTGCTCAGTAAACTTCATAATTAAAGATCACAGTCTTTATGGACCACTTACATACTGCTTTTGGCTAACATGCAGCATTGTTTTAAACACATTAAACAAAAGTAAAATAATTTCTAGGGAGGAACTGCAGATGCTGGTTTACACCGAAGATAGACACAAAATGCTGGAGTAACTCAGCGGGACAGGCAGCATCTCTGGATAGAAGGAATGGGTGACGTTTCATGTCGAGACCCTTCTTCAGACTGTTTTATTATTATTCAGAATAATTTCCAGGCTAATAAAGAAAAATAGGAGTATTCTTAAACAAATTAAAATCTAATTTGTTTTCTCAGATCTGAATTTGTTAAAGTCTACAAATATAGTGGTAGAAATCATGCTGCCTCTTTTAATTTATAGCTATTCTTAGATTCAAAGACAGCCAAACAGGAGTGCTGGAAGAGGAGCAGGTGGTGCATTGAACCAGGGAAGGAAGCTGACTATACTCAGACTGCACAGTTTTTAATCTTGCATTCTTTCCTGTGCACCATATGTCACATTAACATGTCGATAAACAAATGCCTCATAATTTATGGAACAAAAATGCAATATCCAATAAGTATCCTTGCATACTAATTACACAGCACGCCGTGTGTTTTATGCAATGCCAACAAAATATCAAATAGATGTGTATGCTAAGCCACTGGTCTTGCCACTTCAGGTCCCTTCAGACAAGTGGGAAGCCAGTGATCTGGAGAGCAGCCACATGTGAGCTTCCATTGCAGCTCTAACCCCATCTATCGGATATGACAGATCCACTATCTAAAGCGGTGGATAAAATAGCACATGATGAAGCCCGGATCTGTGATGTTAAAGGTTTTGCACAGCAGAGGACCCGTGGAAATAGAGCAAATACCTGGCATGATAAATCCTCTTTATGAATTATAATTTGTCATTTCATTGGGACAGCATTTTTAATTCATTCTCAGGATATGAGTACTTTTGGCAGGAGGGTGGAGAGTGTTGACTTGGCCTTTGGTTCTATATCCATTGTTCCTCTGTCTGACATTTTGCAGGCAGCAACACTTGTTCAACTGTAATATTGATTATAGTACCAATACTTCCCTATTATTCTTCCAGACATTTGATTTAAGAGGCAATCAAGGCATCCCTGGCTGTCTTGAACATGAATAAAGACAATTTAGTTTAGTTTTAGTTTAGTTTAGTTTAGTTTAGTTTAGTTTAGAGATCCAGCATGGAAACAGGCCCTTCGGCCCACTGGGTCAGCGCCAACCAGCGATCCCCGCACATTAACACTATCCTGCACCCACCAGGGTCAATTTTTACATTTACCATGCCAATCAACCTGCAAACCTGTACGTCTTTGGAGTATGGGAGGAAACCGAAGATCTCTGAGAAAATCCACGCAGATCTTGGGGAGAACGTACAAACTCTGTACAGACAGCACTTGTAAGGAAACAACTCTACCGTGAAGGTGTGATTCAAAGATCTTTAGGAACACAGAGACAATGCAGCAGCTATGACACACAGTTCACTTGGACCGTGTGCAGATTCATTGGGGTATTGTGTCCTCATTAAAGTGGAAGAGCCTTCAGAATCTTGTGCAGTTCTTCAGTTTTGCTGTTACTGTCTCCTAAGCGAGTAGTTAGCACTACATGTGCAATGACTGCACAATGCACAGTCATCCGTGAAACCACAGGGTGATTCACAACACAGCTACCCATTTCACAATGTTTTTTTCCCAAGTTTCCTGGGTGTCTTTGTTTTCCTTACACTGACTTGGGAATGGGGAAGCAAGCCTGTGAAGATAATAATTGTTCTGCACCTAGAAATACTGAGGCACCAAATGGTGGTGTTAATGCCAAGCTCACCAACCTCAAAACCAAATTTGTAACTTGACAGCAACGACTATT
The DNA here is from genome assembly GCF_010909765.2 of Amblyraja radiata. Taxonomy (NCBI): domain Eukaryota; kingdom Metazoa; phylum Chordata; class Chondrichthyes; order Rajiformes; family Rajidae; genus Amblyraja; species Amblyraja radiata. The sequence goes on from NC_045970.1 coordinate 10,281,680, forward strand.
ACACCAGTAATGTTTGATACATCACCTAATTGCTGCTTCGAAAGCAAGAAATACATTCTTTGTATTTTACACACAGAGAAGCACCATATCTCTTGATTCAAACTGATCAGTTTAGCTTTTTCCACGATCGATGGAATCATTGTTTCCAATACAAGGTGCATTTAAAATTACATATATTTTGAAAAATATTCCTCTCTTCTGATGTTCTGCTCAAAGTCATGTTAACAAACCTAATATGTGCCATGAGCTGTACTTTAAAATGTACCTTTTATATCTGCTTTCAAAATATTCCGTGATACATGAAGCAATGCGCACTTGCTAAAGTTTAATTAATATATCGGGAAATGTGTTCATTATTAAATAAATACATTTTTAAATATAGGTTTTGTCCACCAACTATGAATAACCCAGAAAATTATATCTTTAAAAAAATGCAAACCCATAATATTCTGGAGAAGGGTTTCGGTCTGAAATGTCACCTACTCCTTTTCCCCAGAGATGCTGCCTGACCCGTTGAGTTACTCCAGCATTTTGTGTCTATCTTCAGTGTAAACCAGCATCTGCAGTTCTTTCCTACACAAATGTAGAGCCATGTTCTTCTTATATTGGGTGATAGTACTTCAGCTCGAAAATATTATTTTTAAAGTATCATCAAACATTTTTCAATGTACCTCTTGAAGTCTCCTCAAAAGCCTAAAATGCCTCAAAAGCCAACCTTACAGTAACAGTTTACAGTAAGTTCAGACTCATTCAGCAGAAACTTCCAAAGGTGATTAATTATCTCTGACATTTGGACATTTTAGTGGCAGGCTCTAATTCTATCAACATGTTTTTAATATTGGTGCAGAAGATTGCAGGTCAAGTTGCACGGAATTTGATCTGATCTTAAAATCCCACACATTTTATGCACCACTGATATTCACATTCTAGAGTTTATCTGGCATAATTTGTACAATCAACCAGAGGTTCCACATCACTCTTCTAAATCAATGTCAGCCCCATTGTATTTTACAGGAAAGATTCAGTGGGAGCTCATTAAATCAAGGCATGGAGTTTCTGCTATGCTGTACTGGTTTACTCTGACAGTTGTAATGTAGGAGTTGGTTCTTTTAGTAACAAGCACAGTTCTGTGTAAAGGGGCTGTCCCACTTGGGTGACCTAATTGGCGAGTTCAGAAGAGTTTGAAAAAATGACATGTTGAAGACTATGTAGAAGACCTCCTTCGACCTCCCTCGACTATGTTGAAGACTGGCTACGACTAACTTCGGGAAAATTGGACACCGAATAGTGGAGAGTGAAGACGACCTCCTTTGATCTCCTTCGACCTCCCTTCGACTATGTTGAAGACTATCTTTGACTACCTTCGACTACCTTTGACTACCCTCGATTACCTATGACTAACATGCCGACCTACTATGACCTACTAAGACTAAACCTATGAGTAAAAAAAGTATTGATATTTTCGATGGTGACTTTTTTTTACTCGGGGGGATTTTTTAACATATATAAAAAAAAGGCTGTGACCTAGCTGAGGCCTTGAGTATGCGGAGATCACTAACGAGCATGAAGGAGAGTTACGAAGACCTCCTAGTACCTCGTGTCGACCATGCTGCGAGTATGAGTCGGACAGCCCTTTAAGTCATACTGAAAAATCAAAAGAAACTTTTTTGTAAGGATTAGTGCCTATCTCGGGCAGAAATCCAGCCCATTGGGAAATTACACTGGCCATTTTTACGTCTCACTTTCCCCTAATGTAGGTTTTATTCACCTATTGTATTCCCTAGATTAAGTCATCAATATATTCAGTGTTCAAAAGGGAACTGCAGATGCTGGAATATCGAAGGTACACAAAATTGCTGGGGAAACTCAGCGGGTGCAGCAGCATCTATGGAGCGAAGGAAATAGGCGACGTTTCGAGCCGAAACCCTTCTTCAGTCTGAAGAAGGGTTTCGGCCCGAAACGTCGCCTATTTCCTTCGCTCCATAGATGCTGCTGCACCCGCTGAGTTTCCCCAGCAATTTTGTGTACCATCAATATATTCAGCTAGTTTTAGTTGCTTAACAAAAAAATTGAATCAAAAAGTCATGATCAACAACCTTGTAAATTTGTAGACATCGTACTGGATGATGAGATTCCTGCATTACAGAAAGAGTTATTGCAGGAGTGTGCTTGCAATGTTATAAAAGACCACCAATCACTACCTCTGTGAGTTTTACTGTATTAAAAATGTCTGCTATCCATGGGATGGTTTGCAGTCACAATCCTGTGGCTCGCTCCTGGTCCATTAGTTTGACGCGGGGCTCATCTCCGAACCAAGTCCCCGGACCAACCATGGAGCTTATCTCCTCAGTTGACCTGTGGAGTAGTCTGAAGAAGGGTTTCGGCCCGAAACGTCGCCTATTTCCTTCGCTCCATAGATGCTGCTGCACCCGCTGAGTTCCTCCAGCAATTTTGTGTACCTCCTCAGTTGACCTGTCCGCTTGCAACCCACCACCACTGCCATGCACTCCCCTGAACTGCTTGACCTACTTCTTACCTAAGGGGAGCACATGCCCCATTAAAAACATTTGCCCACAACATTTCCCATCCCATCCATGTTTTTCCCATTTGAATTCCCTCCCGCTCCCTCAATATCCTGCTCTGTTTCTCTCCCAGTTTTACCACATGAGGATACTACAGAAAGTTATCTTTGAGAATTCCGACTTTGATCCCATGTGCTTGTGCCCGGATACAGCTGCGAGTCCAACAAGCAGTGCTTTGTTTAGTTTAGAGATACAGCGCGGAAACAGGCCCTTCGGCCCACCGAGTCCACTCCGACCAGTGATCTCTGCAAACGCACACTATCCTACACTCACTAGGGACAATTTACAATTATACCAAGCCAATTAATCTACAAACCTGTACGTCTTTGGAGTGTGGGAGGAAACCGGCGATCCTGGCGAAAACCCACGCAGGTCATGGAGAGAACGTACAAACTCCATACAGACGGCACCTGTAGTCAGGATCGAACCTGGGTCTCTGGCGGAGTAAGGCAGCAACTCTACCGCTGCGCCACCGTATGGCCCAACGGTGGTTGTGAACCATGTAGGAAAGGTTTTTTCTCGGAGTAAGCCATGTTCCTTGATTGCCTTAGTGTCCAAAACTATGGTGACCTCAGTCTTGAATAGACTTAACAATTAATCACCCAAAGCCCATGGAGTTTGAAAGTTCAAATTTACAGTTTTGGTTTTTACATTTTAACTTGTTCAGGTCTAAGCTTTCCTGGTCAAAATTCTCCCAATAGAGGAAGCAGCCCCAGCCTTTTCCATCTCAATCTCTTTCAGGATATGTGGTCTCAATGAGATCACCACTCGTTCTCATAAATGTTATTGAATATAACCCAATATTCTCAAATGCATTTAATAGGGAAACGTTCATTGGAGGAATTAAACTGCGTTGACTCCCAGGGAGGTAGATCCTTTCGTCAAAATCAAAACGGCACACAATATTCCCAGTAAGCTCTCACCAAAACTCTTTGAATCTCAGCATGACTTCCTGACTTTGTACACTAATTCCACTGTGATAAAGAACAATGTAGACCTTTAATTTACAATTGCTTGCCAGACTTCAATGTTTACTCAGTGGGACAGGCAGCATCTCTGGAGAGAAGGAATTGGGTCTCGACCTGAAACGTCACCCATTCCTCCTCTCCAGAGATGCTGTCTGTCCCGCTGAGTTACTCCAGCTTTTTGTGCCTATCTTTGGTTTAAACCAGTATCTTCACTTCCTTCCTACGCATTGCATTGTTTACTATTTGATGAGCACCAAGGATCATGGGTTACGGAGATCTTATGTGAAGGTGGATCATATGTGGATGTATGGGACCAACCACAATCTTGATGAATGTCACGTCAGGTTCAAAGCTCCATGAAGGCCCACTCTGCTTCATGTCTATAACAGCAACTACAAAATCTGTTTGTCCACCAACATTGATAGTTTCTCATGAATTATATCAGCAATTTACTTATTCCTCTATCAATGTAAATGACCTCATATTCCCCGAATTATACTCCACCAACCACCCTGGTGCTTACTAATTAAACAGAGTGAACAAGAGAGCAGTTTAAATGAGTAGCTGTTGAAGACCCTGGATATGTTCCTACTGCGCTACATGATTAAAATAATCATTCCTTAATGACAGCATGATGCCTCAGCACAGATTCCTGCATTTCACCTTGATGGCTGCAGTTGGCAAGAAAAAATTGATAACATTGAACATCAAAGCTAACCTCTCCTTGGAGCTAATCTGCAGAACAACAGGATTTTAAAACTTTGCTATAGAACAATTCTGGCTTCTCAGTGAAAATTGTGCAGGAAGGAACGGTAGATGCTGGTTTGCATCGAAGATGGATGGAAAATGCTGGAGTAACTCAGCGGGACAGGCAGCATCTCTGGATAGAAGGAATGGGTGACGTTTCGGGTCGAGACTCTTCTTCAGACTGAGATGAACGTTTTCACTTTGCAAAGAGTCTGAAAGTATTATTTTTTTTAATACGGTGGCACTAACATTAATTTTGTAATCAGGTTAAGATGCAGGCAACACAATGTCGCAGATAGTAGAGCCACTGGGTCACAAGCCAGAAGATTCAGGTTCGATGCTGATCTGGGTGCGGCAGTTTTATCCCATGTCCCACAGCCATGAAGGCTGACAGGTTAATCGGGCTCTGTGAATTGCCGCGAGTTTATAACTGTATGGTGAAATCTTGGTGCAGTTGATGAGAATGTGGGATGAATGTTGAATCACGTGGTGCGGCACAGCAGACCTTTCACCCAGCACCAGGCCTGCCTCACCCACCTCAGAGCCGTGAAGCCTGTCCCCAAGAGGCAAGACACCGAGCCCTGCCCGGCTCGCCCCCGAGGGCCGGAAAGCAGGGTGAAGTGATTCAAGGTGGCAGTGGCTGACACAAGGAAACAAAGAGCCATTTGATGGAACCAGGTTCTTTCCTCCCGTGCGCTCAAAGCATCCTGGAGGCTGCGAGCTTGACTGCGGCAGGCGGCTGCAGGGGCGCAAATACTGAATGGTGGCCGGGTGATGCAAGGGACGATGGTTCACCGGCCGATGTGCAAATCCGGATCGAGGTGATGGTGGAGTGGGCCTACAGCAGCATGGGGCTCGACTGAATCGGGCGCTGCTCTGAGAGACTGAGCAAGCAGACCGAATGCGACCTACAGCAGCATGGAGAGGTGGAGCAGCAATGGAGTACCAATGGCTTTGCTTGGCCAGGCCAAACAAGCAACGCCACCTGGATAACAGGCCATTATGGGCAGGTTAACAACTCTGCACTGATAACAACTTGGAACCTCCAAACCACCAAACCTGGCTATTCTTGTATCCTGTCTCAGCGTACTATTCCTATAAACTTGAACAATCTAAGATAGTGTTTAGGTATCGTAATCCTTTGACAGAACTGTAGTAAAAAAATAACTTCACTGTGCCTGGGTACATGTTACAATAAAGTCCCATAGACCCATTGAAATAGATACCTGATATCCAACGTGGACATGGTGGGCTGAAGGGTTTGTTTCAATGCTACATCTCTCTGTGAATCTGTGGTGTTTAATGCCCATTGTTCCCAAGCCATCGTTTGCCTTTCTAGAGCATCATAGCACTGGGAAAACAACAAATACAGGTTTTCTGAGTTCATCCTCATGGAGATAAGGGCAAAGTTAATTTTAGATCTAATTTGTACTTGTCAGCTCCTAGGAAAAAAATGGTGTCAACTCTAGTTGTTCAGTGAAGCAAATAAATTATTTTGCTACAAAGTTCAAGTCCTGACCCAAAATGTTGTCTGTCCATTTCCCTCAATCAGATGCTGCCTCACCCATTGCGTCCCTTGCTTGAATTTAAATTATTTTGTTCACATTTACACTTTGACACTTTCAAATTTTATGAAGCCAGATTATTTTGGAAGCCAAGTCCCATTTGTGTTACTCTCAGAGATGGGAAAACTGACACAGTGACCAAGTTCAATGTAGAGGATCTATTATCAGATGTTAAACGGAATGCCGAAACATTCTCTATTCTCTTTTCTTTCTTTGAAAGCACAGTGAACACTTATCTTTGGAAGTGCAAATAATTGCAGCAAATTTGAAACACGAAAGAAAGAGAATTAACAACTAAAAAATAAAGATATGTTAATCCCCACCTATCAGTGATGCTCGACACTCTGGTCCACTTCAATGTTTGTTTATTGATAAGATTCTAAAGAAGGAATCCTTTTCTCCAGAGATGCTGCTTGACCCGCCCGCTCAGTTACACCAGCATTTTGTGTTTATCAAAGAATACGGATGCTTGAATTTTGAAGAACAGAAAGGAAACAATCTATATATTTTAAGATTTGCTTTAGATATTTGGGTATGGTTTATTCATTCTGACATGCCGTTGTTTCACTGTGCATAACAAATATACCCTTGTAATAATGAAAGAGGAGGTTCTGAGCTTGCCCTCATTTGATATTTAGGATAATTCTCCTGATGGTTCATTAAATGTATCTGGTCAGGAACGGATCAAACAGACCAGTAAATTGATGCTGAGTTCCCTAATCTCACCCTGGGTGAATGGTGGTTTTCTAATTACCCTCAAAGCTCCTGGATTAGGAAACGGAAAGCTAGATATGTTCTGCACCTAACTGGTACCGAGTGACCCCAGTTTAGAGGGCACACAAAGACCTGCGATGAGGGAGGGAAAAGACCCAGCAGTATTGCTTCAACAGCGGAATAACCTGCCATGACCTTCTATCAAGTACTACATATTCATAATGGCTCACAAAATGAAGTGTGCATAATATTTGCTTGAGCTAGCGTTGCTTAAAATAAATGAAGTTCCTCCCTTTGAAATTGTCACACACACAATAATGAAACCAAAATGTAGAATACTCTTTTAGTTTTGTACTTTGTAGAAGTATGACTGGATTTCCACTCTACTCAGTCCCCCTTCCAATTCATCTCATCTTCACCTCCATTTAACCTCCATTTATAGGTTGTACTGATTCAATTAAACAACTAATATCGGCATGACCTTTCGACTTTCAGAAAAGAAAAAGATACATGAAATAAAGTTTGCAGTGTCCGTTAAAATCTGCAAAATGTTCAAAACATCTATGTTAAATGGTCAACTACCTCATTTTAGTTCAAAATTCAATTTTTTAAGCTGTTTTATTTTTCCAATAATGAGCAATTGAAAGGTGACTTGCTCCATCGGGAAACAGAGGGGGTTTTCTTCTGTTCCCTTTTTGTATCTGTGTGGAAATTCACTCAGCGCTTTGTAGTGAGTCAAGCTTGCGACCCCAGCAACATCTCCATGTCAAGGGATGATGTTAGTTCACGTGTTGCATGCTGTAGAAGGATGATAGGTGAATGTCTTGCAATTGTCCTGTTCTTGGATATTTCCAGGGCAACATGGTCATCACAACGCAGCTTCATATTCAGAGCGAAAACTGCTGGCCACCACCCCAGAGTGAACCAGACACATCTGAACACCATCCAAGGTGCAGATGACCAGAACAATTTCATCCCAACTTGATCTGTGCCTTACCACAACTATCCCTTCCATCCTGAAACTAAATATCAGTGCCTGCTTCAACCGCCTCACAACCCAATGGACTATATCGAACAAATGATCCCTTTCCCCAAAAAGCCTCCCCCAAAAAAAGTGTCCTGTACCATTTATGGACCAAGTGAAGGTGTTTTCCTCTTTGATCATTCCCCAAACCAAGGGTTATTATCTCTCCTGCTTATGAACTGAGTGTCAGTATCTCCTCCTATTTATTCCTAAACAATGTGCCAGGGTGTGCCCCAACTAACCCCTCGTAAACAAAATGTCTGAACGCCGCTCTTGTCCTCAATCAAGTGCTTGCATTCCCTCAGTGATCCCCTCCTATCCCAAGTCCTGGTATCTCCCCCACAAGCCTCTGACAGACCATCCACTGGTGTATCACCCTGCAAACTCACTGACCTCACTAACCAGGTTCTGATGTCTATCCCCTCTTGCCCCCCCCCCCCCCATCCTAGCTAGCCCCTCACAAACCAATTGCCAGAATCTCCTCTCTCCCTAACCCAGTGCTGCCACACCTCAAAAAAAAAAATTTCCTTAAATAGAATCCCAAATTTCCTGGAATTTGATGGTATTTCCTGAAATTCCCCAACTGCGCATGTGCGAAATTCCTCAACTGCGCACGCATGGATACCGGGCCCACTGCGCACGCATGGGGAGATAGCGTCATTTTGCGTCCCTACTACGTCACCAGTGCCATTTTCAATTGTGACAAGGCTGACGGGCCTCCCCCAACTGCGCAGGCGCGGATGGTCGTAAATATATTTTTGTTCCCCAAATCATCCCGCGGGCCGGATTGGACCCCTTCGCGGGCCGGATGCAGAAATTTCCCGTAATTATTTAATTTCCCTAAAGTTACCTGAAGACAACCAGAATTTCCCGAATTTCGGGTAATTTCCTTCAAAGTGGAAACACAGCCCTAACCCCTCTCAAAGCAAGTGCCAGTGTCACCACCTGCCAACCCACCCTGAAGCAATCACCTGTGTCTCCCATTGAGTCCCCTGAAGCAACAACGTTTCATCACTTGGGTTTTTGTTGCAGCTCTTCCATGTCTGGGTAAACAATGACAGCTATCAATCTATATATTAAAGGTCCAACTTCTGCAGAATGTTTTTTTGAAGTAAATCGCAATTCTGCATCAAGCAAGAATGGGAAAAAGTGTTGGGACACTGATGCTGTCTTGGCACCAGTCTTCACCGAGAATGGTTCAGTTGTAGACCCATTGGTTAATATAGTGGACCGCATGCTAATAAAGAACAAACAGAAGTTAGACACAAATTTCAATGTGCAGTCACATTTGCGGACAGGGTTCAGTTTGAAATTCCTTGTTTGCACGAGGAAACAGTACACCAGAACTTTGTTAGGGGCGGCATGGTGGCGCAGTGGTAAAGTTACTGCCGTACAGCGCCATAGACCTGGGTTTGACCATGACTACGGCTGCTGGCTTTACGGAATTTGTAAGTTCTCCCCGTGACCTGCGTGGGTTTTCTCTGAGATCTTTGGTTTCCTCCCACATTCCAAAGGTTGGTTGGTTAATTGACTTGGTATAAATGTACAATTGTCTTGAGTGTGTGTGGGGTAGTGTTAATGTACGGTGATCACTGGTCGGTGCGGACTCGTGGGGGGCGAAGGTCCTGTTAACACGCTGTATCTCCAAACCAAACTAAACATAGAGCAAACAGTACACATACCATGTTGACTGATACACCTATAACTATCAAAACAACAGAATGGTGCAATGGTTAGATTGTAATCTAAAGTAGTTTCAAAAAATTCTAAAATGCAATGTGTAAGAAGGATCTGCAGATGCTGGTTTCATCCGAAGATGGAGTAACACAAAGCTGGAGTAACTCAGCGGAACAGGCAGCATCTCTGGAGAGAAGGAATTGGTGACGTTTCGGGTCAAGACAACAGAATAACTGATCAAGGCAATGTTAAGAACAAGAATACATGACAGCAAGTCCAGAGAAGGGGTGTGAATGAGGTGATTGCTGCAGCAGTGTGAACACAGTGGGGGAGAAGCTATTCTAGATGACTGGGCTTTCAAGCATTTTTATCTACTCCCTGAAGGTGGAAAAGGGAATGCACTGTACATGGCAGCAGGCATCCTTGACAATACTGTTAGCTTTCTGGTGCAATGCATGCACTAGAAAGATGGACTAAATGGAATAAAGTTATGAGCCTATGAAGGACTGGGCTGTGTTCACCAGAGTATCCCATCTCGATCAGGGAATTTTGATGAAGTACAAATAGCTTACGAACCATATTTGGAGATTTAATTTCTTCATAGCTCTTGAACTCCCAACTCTGCGTCCATTTAGAATAATAAGGGTCAGTTGACAGCAGAGTAGTCACTTCAGAATCAAGGTTACCTGAACCTTAGATAGACACAAAAAGCTGGAGTAACTCAGCGGGCCAGACAGCATCTCTGGAAACAAGAAATAGGTGACGTTTCAGGTCGAGACCCTTCTTCAGACTGCCAGAAGAAGGATCTCGACTCAAAACATCACCTATTTATTTTCTCCAGGGATGCTGTCTGACCAGTTGAGTTACTCCAGCATTTTGTGTCTATCTGCAGTTTAAAGCAGCATCTGCAGTACTTTCCCACACATTTTGTCTGCTCGACTGTGAAATCTCCTCAAGGAGTTCTCCTCCTCTCTCCGACGAGAGTCCTACAACACCCTCTCTCACTGCTCCCCCATTGTGGGTCTGAAGAAGGGGCTCGGACCAAAGCATCACCTATCTGACAGTACAGCGACAATCCGTCAGTACTGTAAATGATTTGTAAATACTTCAATTTGCATTTGATTGAGTGCCTTTCTCTCTCTGCGCCCAAGGCTTTGATCATAGTCACCCGATCGGAACAACCACAGATTTATATTAACACTTAAGCGCCAGACTCCAGGCGCCCGTCTGCGTGAAGTTATAGCGACGATGTTAAATAGAAAGCAAGTTTATTGCTTTTAAATTCAGCTTTTGCCACAAGCAGCTGCAAGTCGCTATCTTCCTCCTGTAGTTACAAAGATGGGTATGAAAATTCAATGCCACACATGTAGGCCACTTGCCAATGTTGCTTTACGTTTGACAACGAACTTGATGCGTCCAGGTTGCCAGTACCCAGTACAGTTTGTAGTTTCTCCCATCTGGAAAAGGGTCTCAACCCCAAACATCACATATTCCTTTTCTCCAGAGATGCTGTCTGACCCGTTGTGTCACTCAGGGATGTGCGGTCAGGGGAGGCAGCGAAGGCAGAGCCTTACCTGCCATACTCCCAATGAAAATAGCTGTTAAGAAAAGTAAAGAAAAATGATAATAAAATAAAATAAATATAAAGATTTCTCCTCTGATCTGTGTTATAAATGTCATTTCTATATGAATCTAATCATTTTTTATAGTCAAAATCGCCAAATTTGGGCAGCTCCGCTGCAAATACAGGGAGAGATGAGAGGTGAGGCAGCGACGAGCTGAGCCTCCCCTCTGATTGCGCAACCCCTCAGAAACTGGATGGAGCATGTGCCTGTTACTATCTCTCTGTATTTCACCAATGTAATGTTTGTAAACCCCTTCATTACATGTCCTCACCTTCCATAGTCCAGGTAGTTTATTTCACGTATAAATATATTAAATTTGTGCTCGCTGGTCTCGTCATAAAACTGCAATGAAAAAGCACCAAGGGAGGCAGCGATCACGTCTGCCTCACTGAGGGGGCATGTCTTGAGCCCAGTGGAGGGAGAGTGAGCATCACTTACGTGGGCTACCTCACTCTCCCTCCACGTTAGCTATCTACAGCAGCGGCGGTGCAGCACTGGATTCCACTGCTGGCAGCGCTGACTTTCCAGCCGCGGGCCGGCGCTGACTGGTTGGTTAATTAGTTGATTTGTAGCGGCCGATTCGGAGGCTCTAGGCCGCTGAGAGCTCCCAATTGGGCCCCGCACCTAAGGGGGCCCCGCGCAGGAGTAATGTACTCTCGGCTCGGGTAGATCTACCCCGGGTGGACGGGGGAGAGAGGGGTGGAGAGAGGGTAGAGGGGTGGAGGGGGAAGCATGGGGTAGACAGGGAGGGGGGTGTGAGGGGGAATGGAGAAGGGGGAGAAGGGGAGGTGGGTCGTTCCTTCGCGGTCCCGGGGCAACTCTCCCGCCCCTCCAGTCACCGTGCTTCACGCACACAGCCCCGGCTCCACCCCTCTCTCTCCCCGGGGAGACGCGGTGATCAATACAAGGAGGGCCGGGCCACTGATACTAGCCAGTGCCGGCCCAGCCATTGACCTCACCGCACATCACTGGTGTCACTCCAGCTTTTTGTGTCTATCTTTGATTTAAACCAGCATCTGCAGTTCTTTCTTACACAAACCTCAGCAGCTGAGCTGCCCTAAACAGATGTTGTTTATATTTGCACCTGCCCAGAAGCCGAGCTCCAAGCCTCATGTAATTAATTACCTCCTTCAATACACCAAAAACAGCCTCTGGTTAATTTAGGAAAGTGATATTTGAAGTTCAAGACCACAGTGGCTCAGTTGGTAGAGCTGCTGCCTTCCAGTGCCATAGACTGGCATAGCCAGGTTTGTTCCTGGCTTTAGACTTTAGACTTCAGAGATGCAGCGTGGAAACAGGCCCTTTGGCCCACTGAGTCCGCACCAATCAGCTATCATCCTGTACACTTGCACAATCCTACACACTAGGGACAATTTACAATTTTACAGAAGCCAATCAGCCTACGAACCTGTATGTCTTTTGAGTGCGGGAGAAAACCGGAGCACCTGGAAAAAATCCCACGCCATCATCGGGAGAACGTACAATTTCAGATTCAGATTCAATTTTAATTGTCATTGTCAGTGTACAATACAGAGACAACGAAATGCAGTTAGCATCTCCCTGGAGAGCGACATAGAATATGATTTCAATAAATAAATGTATTTACATGCATACAGTCATAGTGTTTTTCCTGTGGGAGGAGTGTCCGGGGGTGGGGGGGGTGATTGGCAGTCACCGAGGTACATTGTTGAATAGTGTGACAGCCGCAGGGAAGAAGCTGTTCCTGGACCTGCTGATCCGGCAACGGAGAGACCTGTAGCGCCTCCCGGATGGTAGGAGGGTAAACAGTCCATGGTCGGGGTGAGAGCAGTCCTTGGCGATGCTGAGCGCCCTTCGCAGACAACGCTTGCTTTGGACAGACTCAATGGAGGGGAGCGAGGAACCGGTGATGCATTGGGCAATTTTCACCACCCTCTGCAGTGCTTTCCGGTCGGAGACAGAGCAGTTGCCATACCATACTGTGATACAGTTGGTAAGGATGCTCTCGATGGTGCAGCGGTAGAAGTTCACCAGAATCTGAGGAGACAGATGGACCTTCTTCAGTCTCCTCAGGAAGAAGAGACGCTGGTGAGCCTTCTTGACCCGAGTTGAGGCATTGTGAGTCCAAGAGAAGTCATCGGAGATGTTGACCCCCAGGAACATGAAGCTGGAAACACGTTCCACCTCCGTCCCGTTGATGTGGATGGGGGTGTGCGTGCCGCCCCTAGACTTCCTGAAGTCTACAATGAGCTCCTTGGTCTTCTTGGAGTTAAGGGCCAGGTTGTTGTCAGCGCACCATGCTGCTAGGAGCTGGACCTCCTCCCTATAGACCGACTCATCGTTGTTGCTGATGAGGCCAATCACCGTTGTATCATCTGCATACTTGATGATGGTGTTAGTACCATTTACAGGTGTGCAGTCGTAGGTGAAGAGGGAGTAGAGGAGGGGGCTCAGCACACAGCCCTGTGGAACGCCGGTGTTCAGGGTGAGGGTTGAAGAGGTGTGCTTGTCTAACCTAACAGACTGGGGTTTGTTGGTTAGAAAGTCCAGTATCCAGTTGCAGAGGGAGGGGTCGATGCCCAGGTCACCGAGTTTGGTGATCAGTTTAGAGGGTATAATGGTGTTGAATGCTGAGCTGTAATCGATGAACAGCATTCTTACATAAGTGTCTCTGTTGTTGAGGTGGGAGAGGACGGAGTGAAGTGCCGTTGAGATGGCATCCTCTGTACTCCTGTTCTTGCGGTAGGCAAACTGATAGGGGTCCAATGTGGGGGGTAGGCAGCCTTTGAGGTGTGCCAGGACCAGCCTCGCAAAGCACTTGATGATGATGGGAGTAAGTGCAACTGGGCGGAAGTCAGCACCGGTAGTCATGATTGAACCTGGGTCTCGAGCACTGTAAGACAGCAAATCTACCACGTGCCACCACAGACCTCGGTTCAGTCTATGTAGAGCTTGCACGTTCTCCTTGTGACCAAGTAGGTTTCCTCCAGGTGCTCTGGCTTCCTCCCACCTCACAAAGACATGCTTGTTTGTAAGTAAATTGTCCTCTACAAAATTGCCCCTCGTGTGTAGGGAGTGGATGAGAAGGTGGGATAGCATGGATCTAGTATGAATAGGTGAATGGTTGGCATGGACGTAGTGGGCTAAAGGGCCTATTTCCATGCTTTACCTCTAAACTAAACTAAATGAAACCTCATGGGAGATAACTTGTTTTTCCTACCCACGTATATGTTTTTGCGACGTAACTATCAAGAAAGTCCAAGCGGTTCTGCTCCAGTGACACAGCAAGATTTATGAATTTTAATAATGCATGTCATCAGCCAAGTGTCTATTTGCCCAAGAATTGACAAGTGAGAACTTTTCAGTCATTAATTTGCCTTGTTACTTCCATATCGATATATAATTGGGATTTCAGAGCTGTGAAAAAATAAAGTCTGCAAAAATGATTGCATAGCAATCCATACTTCATTAAGACCATACAATTGGATATTAACAGATTACCACTTCAGTCATAAAGCAGCAGCTTTTCACAGGGTGATCAATAATGCTAGTTTAGTGCATTTCAATACAGTTTAGCATCGGTATCTTTATTACATTGCTAAATTCTGCACATGATCTATTTGCTTGCAATCTCAATGTAACAAGTAAGCACTGTAAACGAAAAGCTGCAACATTAAGATAAAGTTTGTTTGCATTTAATAGGAATGTAATTATTGCTTCATCCAGTAATTCCGTCTTTAATAGCATAAGCTGTATTTTTCCACCAACACAGACACACATCATTTCAAAGAACCTACTCTTGGTATCAAATCATTGAAATACCTCTTTCATTGATTCTCATTGGAGTTGACAGATTTAAATGCAGTAGGTAATTGCTTAACTACTCCTTAGTCTGAGTCAGTTAGCTATTTATCAACGATAGGCAGTTAGTCACTAAACATTACGAGGTAGATTTGCATGGATAAACTATAATAAAGTCTCATATATTCAGAGGTTTATGTTTCCCATATTCGTTTCGAAAACATAAAGGCAACCACATGTGCATACAAGACTATTTGACATCAAGTCCATTAAGAAGAGTTCACCATTAGAACAATGCTTGTCATTATCAAATGTGTAAATGGTTTAGTTGTTGCAGCTTCATCGAACAATACTAAACATTGTTTTAATTAGCAGCTTTTATCCTTTGT
This sequence comes from Amblyraja radiata, assembly GCF_010909765.2. NCBI lineage: Eukaryota > Metazoa > Chordata > Chondrichthyes > Rajiformes > Rajidae > Amblyraja > Amblyraja radiata. The sequence goes on from NC_045970.1 coordinate 10,296,751, forward strand.
ATTTTTGGATCTTCTGTCATGGGAAACATTTTGAATTGCTTTTCCACTGTTTCTATTCATATACAAATTAGCCTTAATTTCCATGCAAATTTGGGTACAACACAAAGCGTAGGAGGAACTCAGCGGGCCGGGCAGCATCTATGGAGGGAATAGACAGATAACATTTTGGGTCGGGATCCTTCTTCAGTCTAATTGGTGTAGAAAGCTGGAAAAGACAGGTAGGTCATAAGGTCATACAGCATGGGAACAGGCCCTTTGGCACGTCATTCATGCCAAACAAGATACCGCATCTAAGCTAGTCTCACTTCCCATGTCTGGTCCATATCCTTCGAAACCTTTCCTATCCATGTACCTCTTCAGTGTCTTTTAAATGTAGTTATTGTACCTGCCTCAAGATCCTTCTTCTGGCAGCTCAGCACATATACCAACCGCCCTCTGTGTAAAAAAGTTGCCCCACACATTCCCATTGAATGTTTCTCCTTAAACCTATGTTCTCTAGTTTTTGATTCAGCCTACCTGGGAAAAGACTGTACATCCACTCTACCTATTCCCCTTGCGATTTTATACACCTCCCTAATATCACCCCCTCAGCCTCCTCTAGTTTAGTTTAGTTTAGAGATACAGCACGGAAACAAGTCCTTTTGGCCCACCGGGTCCGCGGGAGGAAACCGAAGATCTCGGAGAAAACCCACGCAGATCACGGGGTGAATGTACAAACTCCGAACAGACAGCACCCATAGTCGGTATCGAACCCGGGTCTCCGATGCTGCATTTGCTGTAAGGCAGCAACTCTACCACTGCGCTACAGCGAATGCAGAGCCGGAGACCCGGGTTTGGTGCTGTCTGTATGGAGTTTGTTCGTTCTCCCCGTGACCTGCGTGGGTTTTCTCCGATATCTTCGGTTTCCTCCCACGCTCCAAAGATGTGCAGGTTTGTAGGTTAATTGGCTTGGTAAAGGTAAAAATTGTCCCTAGTGGGTGTAGCATGGTGTTAATGTGCGGGGATCGCTGGTCGGACCCGAAGGGCCTGTTTCCGCGCTGTATCTCTAATACTGAACTAGAAGGTTGGAATTCAGGGAGAAAATGGTGTTCCTCTAGTGTGCATTTAGACTCACTCTGGCTATGGAGGAGGTCAAGGACAGAAAGATCAGTATGGAATGGGAAGAGGAATTAAAATAGTTAGCAACCGAGAGATCCAGCAGGCCTTGGCAGACTGACCGCAAATGTCTGTCTACACTTGGACTCGCTGATGCTAAGGAGACCATTCTGGGATCCTTTAATGCAGGAGATCAGGTTTAAAGAGGCGCATATTGGAGGAACAGCACCTCATATTTTGCTTGGGCAACTTACAATACAGCGGTATGAATTATGCTTTCTCTAACTTCAACCTGTCTCTCCATCCCTCCCCCACCCAAGTCATCTTACTAGTTTCACCATTTTTCTGCTCCGTTCCACTGTATCGCGTTAGTTTCACTCATTTTCATCTTCTCCACAGTCGATAACGGACCATTGTGGACTCCACCTTTACTTGACTATCGTTGCTGGCTTTGATTTACCTTTCATTCATTTGTTCTTTGTACCTCTTTATATCTCTAGATTCCCTCTCCCTGACTCTCAGTCTGAAGAAGAGTCTCGACCCGAAACATCACCCATTCCTTTCCTCCAGAGATGCTGCCTGACCAGTTGAGTTACTCCAGCATTTTGTGTCTATCTTCAGTGTAAACCAGCATCTGCAGTTCCTTCCTGCACGGATAGTTGATGTTATGGGTCGAAACCCTACTGTTGACTCTGCAGATGCTGTCTGATCCGCTAAGTTCTTCCAGTCATTTATTTTCTGCTCTAGATTACTGCATCTGTTGTCTGCTGTGTCTCTGTATGACTACTTCATTTCAACAAAGATATCCAGGTACATGGAGTTAATATACCTTAAAGTAAGAATGGATGTCCACAATAAAAAATTCTGTTTTAGAAAACAATATATATGGGTATAAATGTTGACCTAGTGCATAAATATATAATGTACAGTATATCATTCGACTTGCTCTACATGCCTCTGTGATTGGCAAAATGCCCAGATCAAGACCTCCATTGTGTGTTTCTCAGCAACAGCTGGCAATGCCTTTTACAATGCTCTCAGATTCTTGCTTCTCCTCTGTATATTTTCTCACACCTATACTGTAAATCTTCCCTTCACCGTATCCTCACATATCACAGGCCTATCCAAATGCAAAGTGTTCCCAAGAGACACACCAGCATGCATACACACACCCCGGTTCTCACAACCAAGTCATAAGGTTGCTACACCCCGACACAGTGCAACCCACCCACCCAGACCCCTGTACAACCACATAACTGCACGCAGAATCCATGAAAATATCCCCTGTACACACACATATATATAGAAATATATATATATCTATATATAGATATATATATATAATATACGTGTGTGTATATATATATATATTTTTTGTTTCAATTCATCTGCAAGATATAAAGAAAATAATAGGAATTTTTTTGTCACTCCAGCATTTAACCGACGCGCGCGTGCACACACACACACACACACACACACACACACACACACACACACACACACACACACACACACACACACACATACACACACACACACACACACACACACACATACACACTCACACACACACACACACACACACACACGCACACACACACACACGCACACACACACACACACACACACACACACACACACACACACTCACACACACACACACACACACACACACAGACACACACAGACACACACACACACACACACACACACACACACACACACACACACACAGACACACACACACACACACACACACACACAGACACACACAGACACACACACACACACACACACACTCACACACAGGGCCGGTGCTAGGAATTGCGGGGCCCAATTAGAAAATTGATGGCGGGGCCCCTACTCTAGAAAAGTAAAAATTTATGTATGTTTAGATTTCGTGTAGTAAGCTCGTCTTTAACCAAAAAAAACATTAAATGCTTGATATACTAAAATTTTGAAAAACTATATGAAAGTGTCACATCTAATAAAATGAGCGGCACTTTGAAAGATTGAATGTGTGTGTGTGTGTTTATGAGTGTATGCGATTGTGTCTCTGTGTCTGTGTGACTGAGTGTGTATGTTTGTGTGTATGCGTCTGTGTGTGTGCGTGCATGGCCGGCCTAAGGGGGTTTAAACGGTTTAGAGATGTTTAGATGGGTTCAGGTGTGTTTACAATTGTTTAGAGGGGAATAGAGGGAAATAGGGGGGCTAGAGGGGGTTTAGAGGTGCTCAGAGGGTCCCAGAGGGGTTTAGAGACGTTATAAGCCCCCCGTGAGAAATTGTAATTCTCTGAAATTGAAGATAGACATAAAGCTGGAGTAACTCAGCAGGACAAGCAGTGCAGCGACTCTGGAGAGAAGACCCTTCTTCAGACCGAACTGAACTCGCGTCGGTGAGAGTACTTGTGATTGTCTGAAGAAGGGTCTCGACCAGAAACACAACCCTCTCCCCAGAGCCGCTGCCCGTCCTGCTGAGCCACCTTCAACTTCAGAGCCAAACAAAAAACACAGAGTGCTGGAGGAACTCAGCAGGCCAGGCGGCTGCCTCACCAGCTGAGTTTCTCCAGCATTTTTGTCTACCGCTAAACGTCAATGATTCCGGGAATGCTGAGGGGCCAGGGTGATAGAGAGGGAATAGGAGAGCTAGAGAGAGACGAGACGGGGAGCGGGAGAGAGAGCGCGAGAGAAAGAGGAAGGGAGGGAGAGAGCAAAAGACAGAGAGACACAACGTGGGTCGGTAGGTGAATGACTAACCTGCACACCAGGAAGAAGCCCCTTCTCACGGTCCGGGGCCCTCACTCATGATGGTGAGTTAAATGAAATTCTCAACGTGTCATCGATCTACATTCCTCAGTAAATGTAATTATGTTTTAAACAAGTATTAATGACGCCGCGTGAATTTTATTCAAAGGAACACGGCGTCATTAATACTTGTTCAAAACACTATAACATTTACTGAGGAATGTGGATAGATGCAGATTCATGATGTCGCATAACAAGGTGTTAACTACTTACCGTTAAGAAATGCTAACTGCACTAGTTAACAAATCGTTTGTGTATGATGGCCGTGCAGCGGTTGTTATGCATGTTCGTTTAAAAAAAATCCGGATGGCGAATTTAAAAAAATCTTTATTTAACAAAGAGAATTCGTATTTCCGTACGAAATACTGAACATTAGTGCGGGGCCCCCATTAGGCGCGGGGCCCAATTGGGAGCAATCGGTCAAATCGGCTTAACGCCGGCCCTGCTCACACACACACACACACACACACATACACACACACACACACACACACACACACACACACACACACACACACACACACACACACACACACACACACACACACACACTCACACACACACACACACTCACACACACACACACACACACTCACACACACACACACACATACACACACACACACACACACACACACACACACACACACACACTCACACACACACACACACACACACTCACACACACTCACACACACACACACACACACACACACACACAGACACACACACACACACACACACACACAGACACACACAAATACACACACAGACACACACACACACACACACACACACACACACACACACACACACCACACACACACTCACACACACACACACACACACACTCACACACACACACACACACACACACACACACACACACAGACACACACACACACACACACACACAGACACACACAAATACACACACAGACACACACACACACACACACACACACAGACACACACACACACACACAGACACACACACACACACACACACACACACACACAGACACACACACACACACACACACACACAGAGACACACACATGTGTGTATAAAATTATCTGCAAGATATAAATAAAAATTATATATATATATATATATATATATATATATATATATATATAGCCAATAAATAGATGCGTGTGTGTATGACATTAATCATTTTAGATATATATATATATATATATATATATATATATATATATATATATATATTGAGACTGCAAACCAATGCAAAATCTAATTCACATAATTTGGCACTGGACGGATTATTTTAAACATTCGGAGCTGAAATGATTTGCTACCCAGCCTTGTTTGTGCTCCAATTTCACAAAACAAAATAATTTTATTACAACCTTAGATTACAAGAGAAGATTTACAGTTCAGACAACCTGGGCTTTCAATTGCACAGACTCCCCATTAAAACTTCTCCAACATGCTCACTGCAAGAAAATACTCAGATATTTCTTTACATTAGCCTCGCTAATCATTCCCTCTGAACTAAATTTCTCTGTGTTAGCTGTCATACAATCTAACGTCACTTTACACTATTCTTGCATGTATTGCTTTCATTTCACACCAAATCCTCTCACCAGCCATCTTTACCCTTGCTAACCTATATTGATGAAGAATCATCAATTGTCTTTCATTTAGAATTCTCAACCATCTGTTTAAAATCTCTTAAAACCTGTTTCATTGTGTTTCAACATCCTCCAGCAAATCCTCCAGTAAAAGCAAATTTGCAGATGACACAAAGCTGGGTGACAGTGTGATCTGTGAGGAGGATGCTATGAGGATGCAGGGTGACTTGGACAGGTTGGGTGAGTGGGCAGATGCAATGCCGATGCAGTTTAATGTGGATAAATGTGAGGTTATCCACTTTGGTGGCAAAAACAGGAAGGCAGGTTATTATCTGAATGGTGTCAAGTTGGGAAAAGGGGAAGTACAATGGGATCTTGGGGTTCTTGTTCATCAGTCACTGAAAGTAAGCATGCAGGTACAGCAGGCAGTGAAGACAGCTAATGGTATGTTGGCCTTCATAACAAGAGGAGTTGAGTATAGGAGTAAAGAGGTCCTTCTGCAGTTGTACAGAGGCCCAGTGAGAGAATATCTGGAGTATTGTGTGTAGTTTTGGTCTCCAAATTTGAGGAAGGACATTCTTGCTATTGAGGGAATGCAGCGTAGGTTCACAAGGGATTCCCGGGATGGCGGGACTGTCATATGCTGATAGAATGGAGAGGCTGGGCTTGTATACTCTGGAATTTAGAAGGATGAGAGGGTATCTTATTGAAACATGTAAGATTATTAAGGGATTGGACATGCTAGAGGCAGGAAACATGTTCCCGATGTTGGGGGAGTTCAGAACCAGGGACCACAGTTTAAGAATAAGGGGTAAGCCATTTAGAACAGATGAGGAAACACTTTTTTTACCCAGAGAGTTATGATTCTGTGGAATTCTCTGCCTCAGAAGGCACTGGAGTCCAATTCTCTGGATACTTTCAAGGGAGAGTTAGATAGAGCTCTTAAAAATAGGCGATATGTCAGGGGACATGGCGAGAAGTCAGGGGATATGGCGAGAAGGCAGGAACGCGGGAACTGATTGTGGATGATCAGCCATGATAACAGTAAATGGCAGTACTGGCTCAAAGGGCCGAATTGGCCTAATTCGACACCTATTGTCTATTTTCTATTATCTATACCTACCTCCAGATATCATCCACCAAATCCGGCATGCCTTTCCAATTCCACCACAGGCCTGTAAGCCCCACTCCAGTACATTGCAAATTACTCCATAAATAAGTATTTATGTGACATTTTAAGGCACAAATCCTATAAACTGCTTATTTCTCTCAGTGCCAATTTTCATAAGTCTAGGAAGGAACTGCAGATGCTGGTTTACACCGAAGATAGACACAAAATGCTGGAGTAACTCTGCAGGCCGGGCAGCATCTCTAGGCAGAAGGATTGGGTGACATTTCAGGTCGAGACCCTTCTTCAGACCCGAAACATTCTTTCTCTCCAGAAATGATGCCTGTCCCACTGAGTAAAGGGCTGTCCCACTTGGGTGACCTAATCTGCGAGTTTAGAAGAGTGTCTTCGCCCTTCAATCTCGCAGCTTGGACGACATGTGGTCCTAGGAGGTCCTATGAGGTCGCTGTAACTCTCCTTCGTGCTCGAGGGAAGTTCCCAAATACTCGTGGCCTCAGCTAGGTCGCGGAAAAGTTTCAGCATGTTGAAAAAATTTCCGCAAGTAAAATTTGGTCGGCATGGTTCTTTTGAACTCGTAGTGCAGTGGAGTGGGGTCGCTATTTAGTTACAGGCAGTCAAGGGCAGCCGTAGGCAATCTCCTTCACTGACCGGGCATTTTGATTGACTCATTGGAGTTTTCAGGACCCAGGAAAGCCTACCCGTAGGTAAAATGCCCGCTAAACTTTATTCTATTTCTTAAACGTGTCTCCACTCCTTCTCCCCCTTCTCTTCCCCTTCTCCTCCACTTCTCCTCCCCTTCTCACCCCTTCTCTCCCCCTCTCTCCCCCTCTCTCCCCCTCTCTCCCCCTCTTTCCCCCTCTCTCCTCTTCTCTCCCCCCCTTACACTGTGGCAGCCGTTTACCTTCTTCTTCATCGCGGGTGTGAATTTCAGACAGCGCTCCCCCGCTTTCCCTGGCCCCCGCTTTTGCGATGTGTGTGTGTGCGTGTGTGTGTGTGTGTGTGTGTGTGTGTGTGCGTGTGCGTGTGTGTGTGTGTGTGTGTGTGTGTGCGCGAGTGTACGTGTGCGTGTGTGTGTGTGTGTGTGTGTGTGTGTGTGTGTGCGCGTGCGCGTGCGCGTGTGCGTGTGTGTGTGTGTGTGTGTGTGTGCGCGTGCGAGTGCGCGTGTGTGTGTGTGTGTGTGTGTGTGTGTGTGTGTGTGTGTGTGCGCGTGTGTACGTGTGCGTGTGTGTGTGTGTGTGTGTGTGTGTTTGTGTGTGGTGTGTGCGCGTGCGCGTGTGTGTGTGTGTGTGTGTGTGTGTGGCCAGTGAGAGCGTGCGTGCGTGTGTGTGTGTGTGTGTGTATGTGTGTGTGTGTGTGTGTGTGTGTGTGTGTGTGTGTGTGTGTGTGTGTGTGTGTGTGTGTGTGTGTGTGTGCGCGCGGTCGGTCAATCCAGCTCGTGGTTTCAACACGGATGGTCGATCCAGCTCGAGGCTTTCCAGGCGAGTGCCCTCGAGCTTGAAGGTCGAAGACTCTCTTCTCAACTCGCGGATTAGGTCGCCCAAGTGGGACACCCCCTTTACTCCATCATTTTGTGCCAATTTTCATATGTTCCTCTACCATAAAGATGACATACTATAAACTGATTGTTGTTGTTGTACCTACAGTAAAATGGTGCTAGTTGTTGATTAATTCAATACATAAGTATCTAAGCGTATCATTTTTTTCTGCATCAATCGATTCTATTATTAAGGGCATCTCGTTCAAGGATAGTCAAACAATGATTATCATCAGACTATTGAAAGACTTCACATCATAAAAAATGTAACCACTATTTGCATATCAGGACGTTTCCACTGTTGGGGAATCTAGGACCAGAGGTCATAGTCTCAGAATTAAATGATGTTCCTTTAGGAAGAAGGTGAGGAGGAATTTCTTTAGTCAGAGGGTGGTGAATCTGTGAAATTCTTTGCCACAGAAGGCTGTGGAGACCAAGTCAATGGATATATTTAAGGCAGAGATAGATAGATTCTTGATTAGTACGGTTGTCAAGGGTTATGGGGAGAAGTCAGGAGAATGGGGTTAGGAGGAAGAGTTAGATCAGCCATGATTGAATGGTGGAGTAGACTTGATGGACCGAATGACCTAATTTTGCGCCTTTCACTTATGACCTTATGATATCAGAGGGTAAATGTGAGGTTGGACAATACAATGTTCCTCATCCATCTGTTGAAAACATGTCTGAGCAGAGAGTTGCCCTCCATGCCACATGATCACATTTTGTAATTCAGGTCAAATCCCTCCTATTTTCAACAGGGCCGGCGTTAAGCCGATTTGACCGATTGCTCCAAATTGGGCCCCGCGCCTAAGCGGGGCCCCGCACTAATGTTCAGTATTTCGTACGGAAATACGAATTCTCTTTGTTAAATAAAGATTTTTTTAAATTCGCCATCCGGATTTTTTTTAAACGAACATGTATAACAACCACTGCACGGCCATCATACACAAACGATTTGTTAACTAGTGCTGTTAGCACTTCTTAACGGTAAGTACTTAACACCTTGTTATGCAAAGTCATGAATCTGCATCTATCCGCATTCCTCAGTAAATGTTATAGTGTTTTGAACAAGTATTAATGACGCCGTGTTCCTTTGAATAAAATTCACGCGGCGTCATTAATACTTGTTTAAAACACAATTACATTTACTGAGGAATGTAGATCGATGACACGTTGAGAATTTCATTTAACTCACCATCATGAGTGAGGGCCCCGGACCGCGAGAAGGGGCTTCTTCCTGGTGTGCAGGTTTGTCATTCACCTACCGACCCACGTTGTGTCCAAAGATCTTTGGTTGTGTCTCTATGTCTTTTGCTCACTCCCTCCCTCCCTCCCTCTTTCTCTCGCGCTCTCTCTCCCGCTCCCCATATTGTCTCTCTCTAGTTCTCCCACTCCCTCTCTATCACCCTGTCCCCTCAGCATTCCCGGAATCGTTGACGTTTTGCAGTAGACAAAAATGCTGGAGAAACCCTGCGGGTGAAGCATTCGCCTGGCCCGCTGAGTTCCTCCAACACTCTGTGTTTTTTGTTTGGCTCTGAAGTTGAAGGTGGCTCAGCGGGAAGGGCAGCGGCTCTGGGGAGAGGGTTGTGTTTCTGGTCGAGACCCTTCTTCAGACAATCACAAGTACTCTCATCGACGCGAGTTCAGTGCGGTCTGAAGAAGGGTCTTCTCTCCAGAGTCGCTGCGCTGCCTGTCCTGCTGAGTTACTTCAGCTTTATGTCTATCTTCAATTTCAGAGAATTACAATTTCTCACGGGGGGCTTATAACGTCTCTAAACCCCTCTGGGACCCTCTGAACACGTCTAAACCCCCTCTAGCCCCCCTATTTCCCTCTATTCCCCTCTAAACAATTGTAAACACACCTGAACCCATCTGAAGCCCTCTAAACATCTCTAAACCGTTTAAACCCCTCTAAACTAGGAGGCTGCAAGGTGACTTGGATAGGCTGGGTGAGTGGGCAAATGCATGGGAGATGCAGTATAATGTGGATAAATGTGAGGTTATCCACTTTGGTGGCAAAAACAGGAAAGTAGACTATTATCTGAATTGTGGCCGATTAGGAAAAGGGGAGATGCAACGAGATGCAACGAAAAATGCTCACGGCAGACCAAACGTGTTAAACAGAAATTGGTCAGATATTGAGCTTTACACAGTGAGAAATCATGTGAAATAATCACTGAATTTAATTTTAAATGAATGTACCTGCATGTTATACTGTTTAGTTTGGAGATACCACCAGATAGTCTGGTTGATACAACCAGATCAGTTTGGAGATACAACCAGATTAGTTTGGAGATACAACCAGATTAGTTTGGAGATACAACCAGATAGTCCACTGAGTTCGCACCGACCAGCGATTTTTGTTACAGATTTGACAAATTTATTTGGCGGCCAATCAAACGCTGTCTCTAGGGGGGTTGCATCCAATCACCAACCAGCTTGCCTTAAAATTCCCGAAACTGCACGAAATATAAACATAGATAAATTTTTACTTTTCTAGAGTAGGGGCCCCGCCATCAGTTTTCTAATTGGGCCCCGCAATTCCTAGCACCGGCCCTGATTTTCAACCTATAAACATGCATAAAGTGTATTCGTGCATGAAATAATACACTGTGCTGCTTAAAGTCTTACTTCATTTTGGATTATATTTAGTAACAAAGAATAAGTGTTCAACTAATAGAGTCCTTACAGTATATCAAATTAATATTGCTTGCTTGCACTTGCTTCATTCTATACTAAATGCAGTTGTAATACTGATGAAGCATTTCATAGTTGGATGTTTTTATTTCCCTCCAATTTTACACAGATGTGTTTAAGGGGAAGCTAGATAAGTAGATGAAGAAAAATAAAGAATGGAAGGTTTTATTGATAGACTGATATTAATTACTGGAGGTGGAAAGGAAACAGTGATGCAGAGTGGATAAGAAACAGGCTCGGTGATCGTTTCGCTGAACATCTCCGCTCAGTCCGCCTAAACTTACCTGATCTCCCGTTTGCTAAACACTTTAACTCTCCATCCAATTCCCACACTGACCTTTCTGTCCTGGGCCTCCCCCATTGTCAGAGTGAGGCCCTGCGCAAATTGGAGGAACAGAACCTCATATTTCGCTTGGGCAGATTACAATCCAGCGGTATGAACATTGACTTCTCTACCTTCAAGTAACCCTTGCTTTTCCTAGGTAGATCTGGTGGCGGCTCTGCCTTGAAGCTGCGGCTCACCTGCAGTCCGTTTGTCTTTTCTGTTTTTTGTTTTCTCTTGTCACGTTTTTACAGTTTATTTCGGTTTATTTAGTTGTGTGTATGTGTGGGGGCGGGGGTGGGTGTAACATGTTTTTTTACTCTTCCTTCGGGGGGGATGCGACCTTTCCTGCTGTATGCCCCGTCTCCATGTCCGTCTGTGCTGAGGCCTATCGCGGAGCTGGCAGCCTCCAACTGCGACCGACCTCGAGGCTGCGGAGGCAGAGCCAGGACTTCCCAACGAGGCTGGCCGACTTCGGGGCTGTGGTTGCGGGGCGACCCAACTTCCGACCAGACTTTGGAGCCTCGGAGGCTCGGCCGCGGGCCAGTGGACGACATCATCGGGAGCTCGAGTTCTGTTTTCCGGAGCTCCCGCAACTACAGCTGCGTCCGCTGGACTGGAGGACGGCAGCTTCGGCAGCTTCGGCAGCTTCGACCGCCCCGGGCCGCGGAGTTTAAACCGGCCCATTTACGGAGCATGGGTTCAGCCGCGGGACTTACCTACCATCACCCGGTGGGGTCACAACATCGGAGGCTTGGATTGCCTCAGCGCAGAGGGAGAGCAAGGAGGGAAGAGACAATGACTTTGGGACTTTAAACTGTGTTGAGTGTTTGTTATTTATTCTATGTTATGACTGCAGGCTAAACCATTTTGTTGCACTGAAAAGTGCAATGACAATAAATTGAATCAAATCAAATCAAATCCTCTCCATCCCTTCCCTTTCACAGTTCTCGGACCAGTCTGACTGTCTCCGACTACATTTTATCTCTGTTTGCTTTGTTGTTACCTTCTCCCAGCTAACAATGATCTATTCTACATTTTCCTTAATCTCTAATTCCTTTGTTCTATTTTCACACCTTACACTTTCTTATCTATGTATCTCTCTCTCTCTCTCCCCTGACATCAGTCTGAAGAAGGGTCTTGACCCGAAACGTCACCCATTCCTTCTCTCCAGAGATGCTGCCTGTCCCGCTGTTACTCTAGCATTTTGTGTCTAGCAAGTTCAATGACTTGTTTATTTTCTCTAGATAAAGGCATTGAGAACAAAAGCTGCAAGAACGTGTTGAACCGTTATACAGTACGGATTGGCTTGTGGAGTATTGCATTCATTTTCTGCCACAACAATCTATGAAGGATTGAAAAAATTTCAGGCCCTGAGGAAGGGTGGCTGTGTAAAGTATGTTTCTTCTGTTGGATAATCTAGAACCGGCGGTTTCCAATTTAATTTAGAGATGAATGGGTTTTTTTTGCTCGGGGAAGGTCATGAATCTTTGGAACCTTCTTCTTCAAAGGGCAGTGGGAGAAAAATCTTTGAACATTTCTAAGAGTGAATAAATTCTTGATCAGTAAAGGGCCTGTCCCACGAGCACGCGACTCCATGCGGCAAGCGCGACCAATCCGGAAGTGGGGGCCGCACGGAGGTCGAGTGAGTGACATGAAGTTCGAGCGAAGTCCGCGGGAAGTTCGCGCGTGACGTACGGCGTCGAGGCGGTGCGTACGGCGTCGAGGCGGTGCGTACGGCGTCGAGGCGGTGCGTACGGCGTCGAGGCGGCTGCGGGCCGGCAGGCCGTTGCCGCTCGGAATTTTTAAATACGTTCAGTTTTTTGGAACCCCGCGCGATGTCAGGACCAGCTTCGCACAACTCCGTACGGCTCCGGCGATCGAAGTGGGATCGGCCCCGCGAGGACGTACGGCTCAAGTGACCACGTTAGGTCGCGCTTGCCTCATTGAGTCGCATGCTCGTGCGACAGGCCCTTTAGGTCACACTTGCCGCATGGAGTCGCATGCTCGTGGGACAGGCCCTTAAGGTTACAGCAGGTTAACAGGAATGCAGAACTGGGATGACAAAACAATCTGCCTGAATCTTATTGAATGTAGTAGTAGGCTCCAGTGGCAAAGTCACTTACACCTACTTCATACACTCATCGGTTAGTGCACCAACATCCAATATGAAGATGGTGAAGGCATGTCCTAGAATTTTCCCAGGATTTATTTTCCTTCGGAGTACAGAAAGTTGAGAGGAGAGTTAAAAGAGGCGAACAAATTATAATAATTAGAGAACGAGAGTTCCATTCCCAGTAGTGGATGCTTTGATGACAATGGACTCAGGCTTAAAGGAAAGCGCAAAAGATGTAAGGAAGATGTGAGTAAAATCTGGTGCTTTTACTGAACTGGAGCTCACTATGAAAAGCCACCACCTGTGAGGGTAGTGCAGAGTCAGGGCTCTTAAAGGGGAATTGTGTAGTAAGGAACTGCAGATGCTGGTTTACACCGAAGATAGACAACATATGCTGCAGTAACACAGCAGGACAGGAAGCATCCCTGGAAAGAAGGAATAGGTGACATTTCGGGTCGAGATTCTTCTTTTAGACTGCGAGTCAGGAGAGAAGGAAACTAGAAGTATGAAAAGGTTCAGAACAAAGCATTGATGACCAAGGAATTGTATGGGCTTTCCAGGAAAACTAAATTCCAAGGTATTGGAACTGTTTGGAGCCAGCAAATACATATAAAAATACTTATTCATTTTTTCTTTAGTTTAGTTTAGTTTAGTTTATTTTAGTTTCGAGATATAGCGAGAACAGGCTCTTCGACCCACTGATTCCGCACCGGCCAGCGATTACAACTAACTTACACACACAAGGGACAATTTACATTTAGACATTTTATACCAAGCCAATTAACCTACAAACCTGTACGTCTTTGGAATATAGGAGGAAATATCTCGCAGAAAACCCACGTGGTCACGGGGAGAACGTACAAACTCCGTACAGACAGCACCTGTAGTCGGGATCGAACCCAGAACTCCGGCGCTGCAAGCACTGTAAGGCAGTCACTCTACCACTGCACCACCGTGCCGCCCTACAGTGTTTCTCTCACCATTAACACTGCGTGGGGTAGGAGATTGCAACCTTCACGTGGTCCGCCCTGTTTCGACAAATGCAATCAACCAGCCATGCACAATCAAATAAGATCAAATAGAACAAGTTGTCCAAGATCAAGTAGAACAAACTTTAGGCTGTGCACGCCATACGCAAGAAGAAGAAGAACACTGCATGATCTGCTGGGCATTCCCACACTCCTGACTTGCATTTCACTGCTTGTACATATTCCTTTGTTTGTCTTCTATATATAACTAAATATATAATCAACTAGATTGCTTCATCAATAGATAAAAGGATGAAACAATCCTGGCTTCAACCTACTGGAGATATTCTCCGTCTTGCCCCTGATCTCCCAACTCTTACTGCATCTTAAAACTAATGTTTTCTCTCTTTCCCAGTTCTGACAGAAGATCTATGAGCTGAAACTTTAACCATGTTTCTCTTTCCATGGATGCTGCTTGACATCCTGAGTGTTTCCAGCATTTTCGGTTTTCATTTTAGATTTCCATGATCTGCAGTTTACAATTCTCTGTAATTAGTGTGGAGTGTCACTTCCTGTTATTGGATACTGAACTCCACATAGGTTGTAAATCTGAAGAATAGTCTTGACCCGAATCAGCTCCCAGTCCTTCTTTCCAGAGATGCTGCCTGTCCTGCTTGGTTCCTCCAGCATTTTGTGTCTATCCACATGGGTTGACCTGGCTATGTATACATTTAGGTTGATTATTGCCACGCATATTGAGTTACAGTGAAAAGCAGTTTTCCAAACTATCCAAATAGATCAGAAGTACCATATATATATATATATATACATAAATAGATCAGATAATCGTCAAACTCAAGAATGATTGAGCAGAGGAGGAGGTACAGAGTGCAGAATATAGTTCTCAGCATTGCAGGGCATTGCAGTGCATCAGTTCCATAAACAAAGTCCAATTACCTCAGATGGGTAGGGGTGAGTAGCCTAGCATTTGGAAGGATATTTTGGAAGCCAGATAACGGAGGGGAAGAAGCTGTTCCTGCGTCTGGTGGTGCGTGCCTTCAAGCTCCTGTACTCAAGCTCTGTGGGACACAAGCAGGGAGAAGATGGGATGAGACAAGTCGTCGATTATGATGGCTGCTTTAGTGAGGCAACATGAACTCGATTGTGGGAAGTATGGTTTGTGTGATGGACTGGGCTACATCTACAACTCTCTGCAGTTTCTTGGGTGGAACCGTTCCCAAAGCAAACTGTGATGCAACCCGCACGTATGCTTTCTGTGGTGCATCTGTAGAAGCTTGTGAGAGTCACTGGAGACATGTTCTCAGTCTCCTCAGGAAGTAGTGGCATTGCTGTGCATCAATGTGGCTGGTCCGTGACAGATCATTGGAAATATTAATGCCAAGAAACTTGAAGCTCTCAACCATTTATATACAGTAAGTGCACCATTAATAATGACAGGGGCATGTACACCACCATGCTTCCTGAAGTCAATAACTAGCTCCTTTGGCTTGTTGACATTGAGGGAGAGGTTATTGTCCTGACACTATCTCACTAAGTTCCATTGACTGAGGGGAGGAACTGATTCCTAGGCCTGGAGTTTGGAGATGATTTTGGATGGGGTTATGGTTTGAAGACACAGCTAGAATCAATAAAGAGGAGGTTAACGAAGGAGTCC
Source organism: Amblyraja radiata (assembly GCF_010909765.2). Taxonomy (NCBI): domain Eukaryota; kingdom Metazoa; phylum Chordata; class Chondrichthyes; order Rajiformes; family Rajidae; genus Amblyraja; species Amblyraja radiata. The sequence continues at coordinate 10,312,687 of NC_045970.1, forward strand.
TTGTGTCTATATGTTCATGAGGTGAGTTTAGACAAGGAGATGGCGTCTGCAGTGGACCTGTCATTATCATAAGCAAACTGCAGTGGATGAAGACTGCCTGGGAGGCTGGAGCTAATATGTACCATCACCAGTCTATCGAAGCCCTTCACAATGCCTCCACCCACAGGTTAAATTGTTGAAGTATGTATAATGCTAAACAATGAGATCAGAAGGAAACAGGGATGATGGGAAATGGCTTCCTGTGAAAGGGAACTGAAAACCTATGTTCAAGACGAGTAAAATTATGTTGAGGAGTTTGTAGGAAGGAACTGCAGATGCTGGTTTAAACCAAAGATAGAGTAACTCAGCAGGACAGGCAGCATCTCTGGAGAGACGGAATGGGTGATGTTTTGGGTCAAGACCCTTCTTCTGACTGAGGGTTATGTTGAGTTGAATATAAAGTAAAGGTATTGTGTCACTGAAAGTTTTATTGAGGATAATGGTCAGGAGGTAAACTTTTGACAGGTAAACTTTTGCCCAAAAGCAGCAAACATTTGCATTGCCTGAGATTAAAGGGCCTGTCCCACATGGGCGTCATTTACACGGCATCATTTACGCATCACGACGCATGACTCGCTCGTCGTGACGTGCACGTGACGCGTGCATGGTGCGCATAACGCGCGCATGGTGCGTGGTAACGAGGCAGTGACGCACAGTCGCGCGCTGCGCCCCAGGATTTAAGGATGTACAAAATCTTCGCATACCATCTGCGAGACATGCAAATGATGCCCAGGTGGAACAGGCCCTTAAGGCTGCATATGACCTGTATGGTTCACGGATAAAAAGTTTAGTTTTTCTGCTAACGCAAAACACAATAGATATCCTCCCTGCCTGAGACAGCTTCAGTGACATGAACTATGGGGAATTACTCAGTAAGCTTCAGTGCAAAGAGGAACGAGGGGACAACTTCCAATTGAGCAGAGCCGCTTGTCTCTGGAAATGTGTACCGTGGGTTAAGAAATTAGAACTGCTTGAATCTCGGTACGCTGTCACTGACTGCAGATGTATATTTCCTACATCACTGAATACCAACGACCTGGTCGCTTTAGATTCAATGGCAGCAAATAATTCTTTTCATGCAATTACTTTTCCAGGCTCGGCTGTTTTGACAGGTTGACCACGCTGCAGATTCCTTGGCATTAGTGCCATCAGTCAGTTGTATAAACTGGAAGGTACGGTTATCAAATAGACTTGCATTGCTTCTGAATTAATAAGCAAAGAGGCTAAAGTGCATATATAAATCTGACAACCATATTCTGATCCTTTATAACCCCACCACCAGCACCTGCAGTATCATTCATTACTTTGTCAGCAGGATACAAGCACAAATTTAAAGAAAGGAGAAAATGCAGAATTTATACTTCGGTTATAATGGATAAGTAGATTCATATTTATTTGTTTATATTAGATTGATAGAACCATGCTGGAAGTTCACTGTGGTATGGTAATGTACACATTTTAGATGATATGTTATAAGCTATACAATTATTCAGAGGAATCTTTATGATCATTAAGAAATTAAGAATTAAATGGTTGGATTTTAGAAACAGGTATGTTATAGTATGTGCTAGGAAATACGATATGATACGATATTATAGGATATAACTATTTATCCCAGGAAGGAAATGAGTCTGCCAACAGCCATGAAACACAACAATGTACATAAAACATGAAATTATAGTGACGAGTTGAAAGTCCAGGATTGGGGATGTGCAAAGATTGGGGAGGGGAGGAGGGGAGGGCGGGAGGGTCAGTCTACCACATGGCAGAAGGGGGAGGAGTTCTACAGTTTGATAGCCACAGGGAAACAGGATCTCCTGTGGCGTTCTGTGCTGTATCTTGGTGGAACCAGTCTGTTGCTGAAGGTGGCAATATTAGTAACAAAGATTTATTACCTCATTGCAATTCATGTTGTTTTGAGGATTCCTTTCGTATGTGAGCCTAATTCTTATATACATCAAGACATATACAATGTAACAGCTGCAGCTCTCCATCACTCATGTTCTTTGTGCAAGTTTATGTAGATTTTTTGACCCTCCCATATTAGTAAAACAAGATGGAGGAGGGTGTCATCTCCAGATAAATATTAGTGCATTGGGAAGGTGGAATAAAGTCCGGACCAGGTCCCAATAAATTTCCTCCACTGTCCTCAATGGTGGAAAATCATGTAGGATTAGCTTTCATACACATATTGGTGTAAGGCCCATTCTACTGTGCAAATTGTTTTAAGCATAAGCACCTGAATCAACATTAAACCTATTCTCCTATACACATTGCACTGAGCCTTATGCACTGCAGTGTTGTACAGCCTGGACCCCCAGAACACTACCATTTTAACACATGTATTCCACACCAGGGCAGCATGGTGGCACAGTGGTAGAGTTGCTGTCTTACAGTGCCAGGTTCAATCCTGACTAAGGGTGCTATCTGGCGAGAGTTTGTACGTTTTCCCCGTAACCGCATGGATTTTCTCCAGTTGCTCCAGTTTCCTCCCACATCCCACACTACATATAGGTTTGTAGGTTAATTGGCTTCAGTAAAATTGTTCCTAGTGTGTAGGAGAGTGCTAGTGTACAGGGATCGCTGTTCAGCGCAGACTCGTTGGGCCGAAGGGCCTGTTTCTTGTATCTCTAAACTAAATTAAACTAAGCTAAGCCATGTGTGAAAACATTCTGACCATTAAGTCCTAAGCTCAAGCTGCCAAATATTCTTGTTGAAATCAAACTGTAAGATCCCCTTAACCTATGCTAAGAACTTCCCTTTTTGGATAAATGTCATCTTCTTCCTCAGTCTGTTGGGAATGGGTCTCAAGGCGAATATATCAACAGTTAGAATACTTTTACGTTTAACTTAATATGTCGTGAGGACTTCAACAGAGCCATGAGTGCAGTTACCTTTCCCCCTGAGTGTAACTAATCTATGGCTCTGATTGTTGCTTGGCCACAAGTTCACGTTATAAGAGTAGAATTAGGCCATTCGGCCCATCGAGTCTACTCCGCCATTCGATCTCTGTCTCCTAATCCCATTTTCCTGCCTTCTCGCCATAAACCTTGACACCCGTTCTAATCAAGAATGTGTCTATCTCTGCCTTAAAAATATCCACAGCCCTCCGTGGCAATGAGTTCCGCAGATTAACTACCCTCTGACTAAAGAAGTTTCTCCTCACCTCCTTTCTAAAAGAGCACCCTTTAATTCTGAGGCTATGACCTCTGGTCCATTGGAGCCTATGATTCTGTTGAAACACAAGAGCACAAGGAAATAGGATTAGCACATCTGACCCTTCTTCACACTGAGGAAACGTTCAACAGTCATAGACATACACCATGGAGAGATAAATGACAATATTATCATGTTTTTCCTACTGTGGCCTCAACGTAACTTCTGTATCAGATCCCAATCTTTCAGAGATTTAATGACCTCCACTGCAATTATTTCTAATAATGCAGCCTTTCAATTTTCTGTTGGGTAGAGAATTCAAGAGATTCACCAACTTCTCCAGAAAGATATTCCCACTCCCTCCATTTTAAATGACCGACCCCTTATCTTGTAACTATGTCTCCTTGTTTGAGAGTCTCGCACTACTGAAAGCACTTTCAGCTATGTATTATGTAACTGATAAACAACAATCAATGCATTTAAATAATAGTAGAAATTAAGTGTACAAGATGGAAGGATAAAAAAGCAAATACTGAACTGGTGCTGTATAAAGTCATTGACTAGCCAATTCAGCTCAAGTTAATTTGTTCTTTATTGCTATCTCTGTGCACTGTGGGCATAACTAATAACATAACTCATGCATCTGCAAGAGAGTGTAATGTTCAACAGTGCAGGAAGGAACTGCAGACGCTGGTTTACACCGAAGGTAGGCAGAAAATGCTGGAGTAACTCAGCGGGACAGGCAGCATCGCTGGAGAGTAGGAATGAGTGGCATTTGGGACCGAGACCCTTCTTCAGACTGAGGAAATGTCCAACAGTCACAGTCCTACAACATGGAGAGATGCAACTTGGAAACAGGCCGTTGAGTTCGCCACGTCTTTGCTGTCCATCAATCACCGATTTTTCACCAATCCTAGTTATTTTCCCACATTCCCATCAAGTACACCAAGAATCCGCCTTTCACATAGAAACTGGAGGTAATTTGCAGTGGCCAATTAACCCAGCAACCTGGCCATTTTGGTATGTCAGAGCAAATGGAGCAGCTTGTGGAAGCCCAACTGTCACAGGGAGAATGTGCAACTTCCATTTCGACTAATCTGATCAATCCTGTTGTTTAGACATTGACTACCCTTCTCCGGTTGTCAGATACTGATTTTGTTTTCTCGATGTTGGATTGTGATGGGGGATTTCTCTACCATGTTCTGCTCTCACAGTATTGAGAAGGGCAGCAGAGTGGAGCAGCTGGTAGAGACTTGGGTTTGATCCTGAACTCAGATGCTGTCTGTGTGGAGCTAACACGTTCTCCCTGTGACTGCGTGTGATTCCTTCCACTGCTCCGGTTGTGCAGGTTTGTAGGTTAATTGGCATCTGTAAAAATTGCCCCAAGTGTGTAGGGAGTTGATGTGAAAGTGGGATAACATAGAGCTAGTGTGAACGGGTGATCGATGGCTGGTGTGAACTCGGTGGGCTGTAGGCTGTAGAAACATAGAAGATGCAGGAATAGGCCATTCAGCCCTTCGAGCCAGCCCAATATAAACATGACTGATCATCCAAAATCAGTACCCTGTTCCTGCTTTCTCCCCATATCCCTTGATTCCTTTAGCCCCAAGAGTGATATCTAACTCTCTCTTAAATGCATCCAATGAATTGCTCTCCACTGCCTTCTGTGGCAGTGAATTCCCCAGATTCATAACTCTCTGGGTGAAAAATGTTTTTCCTCATCTCAGTCCTAAATGGCCAACCCCTTATTCTTAAACTGTGACCCCTGATTCTGGACTCCCCCGACATCGGGAACATTTTTCCTGCATCTAGCCTATCCAACCCCTCAAGAATTGTATATGTTTCTATAAGATTCCCTCTCATCCTTCTAAATTCCAGTAAATACAAGCCCAGTCCTGTTTCATTGTTGTATCTCTAAAGTTTTTATGATGAGAATGTTGCTGGAGTCAAATTGGATGTTAGCCAGCCAATGTTCTGAATGAACAGAAAAAAATACTCACAATTGACAGGTGATATGAATGTTTTTATATTTAAAATACACAGAACAATTATGTACTTTCCAAAATGGTTAATTTTACAACACTCAACAAAATTGAGTAATTACTATATTAACAATTCATTATTTTTTTCAATTGTGTTGTTAGTTGAAACCGTTGCTGATTTGCTACATTCATTATCGGCTGCAGTACCATATATTAATATTTAAAAGGTGACTTTTAGCCACAAAATTTTAATTGAGATTATCTGCTGACTAAACTAATCTAAACTATCATTACATCATTGTTACCTGCCTCTGGCTATGAAAAAGTGTAATTGATATAAACATTAACTGCAGTAAGTTTATCCATAAGCCATTTAATTACTCCAATGAATCCCCAGGATATCAGTGCTTGTAATTCTGGTAAGCAACGCAATCCTGAGAAGGCCATTGGTAAAGTATTATCTTTCAAATCACCGACTTACAAAAATCCATTGGAGATACAGGAGATTGCAGATGTTGGAATCTTGAGCAAAAAACAACTAGCTGGAGGAATAGCAGGTCAGGCAGCATCTGTGGAGGGAAATACTCGGATCGGGACCTTTCTTCAAAAATCTATTGCTGTTGCTCAATCGTACACCTCTATAAGGTCATAAGTGATAAGAGTAGAATAGGGTGGTCACTGTGGCACAGTGGTAAAGTTGCTGCCTTATAGCGAATGCGGCGCTGGAGATCCGGGTTCGATCCCGACTACGGGTTCTGTCTGTATGAGTTTGTACGTTCTTCCCGTGACCTGCGTGGGTTTTCTCCAAAATCTTCGGTTTCCTCCCACACTCCAAAGACCCACAGGTTTGTAGATTAATTGGCTTATTAAGTATAAAATTTGTCCCTAGTGGGTGTAGGATGGTGTTAATGTGCGGGGATCACTGGTCGGCGCGGGCCCATTGGGTCGAAGGGCCTGTTTCCGTCCTGTATCTCTAAATTAAACTAAACTAAACTAAAAATTAGACAATTCGGCCCTTCAAGTCTACTCTGCCATTCAGTCTCTTCATACTAACCCCATTCTCCTGCCTTCTCCCCATAACCTCTGACACCTGTACTCATGAAGAATCTATCTATCTCTGCCTTAAAAATATCCACTGATGGCCTCCACTGCCTATTGTGGCAAAAAAATCCACAGATTCACCACCCTCTGACTAAAGAATTTTCTCCTCATCTCCTTCCTAAAAGAACATCCTTTAATTCAGAGGCTATAACCTCTGTCCGAGAATCCCCCACTAGTGGAAACATCCTCTCCACATCCACTCTATCCAGGCCTTTCACTATACTGTATATTTCAATGAGGTCCTCCCTCATTCTTCTAAACACCAGTGTGTACAGGCCCAGTGCCGACAAACACTCATCATATGTTAACCAACTCATTCCTGGAATCATTTTTGTAAACCTCCTCTGGACCCTCTCCAGAGCCAACACATCCTTCCTCAGATATGGTGCCAAAAATTGCTCACAATATTCCAAAAGCAGCCTTACCAACACATATAGTACCTCAGCATTACATGCCAGTTTTGTACACAAGCCCTCTCGAAATAAATGCTAGCATTGAGTTTGCTCTATGTCTTATTAAAATGTGTGAAAAATGCACATGAGGCAACTGGGTGCCGTGACTTGGAAACTGAATGGCACTGGTGATGAGATATTAATGAGGCAGCCATAATGAGTCGGTAAAATGTGCTCTTAAGAACAAATACTGCATATTTCAGGGTTCAACAATCCTTGTATGGAGAAAGGCTTTGTTCTGCATTGGCAAAGATAGAACAAAGTAAATTAAGTAGGTCCACTCCTAGACACGCCTAGAGGGTGGCACGGTGGCGCAGCGGTAGGGTTGCTGCCTTACAGCGCCAGAGACCCAGGTCCGATCCTGACTACAGGTGCTTGTCTGTACAGAGTTCGTGACCTGCCTGAGTTTTAACCGGGATCGCCGGTTTCCTTGCACACTCCAAAGACGTACAGATTTGTAGGTTAATTGGCATGGTAAAATTGTAAAATTTTAGTGTGTGTTGGATAGTGTTGGTGTGCAGGGGTTGCTGGTCTCATTGGGCCGAAGTGCCTGTCTCCACGCTGTATCTCTAAACCAAACTAAACTAAACACAAGAGTGGGAGTTGAGCCAGTTGGGAAGAGTCAAGGATACAGAGAAGGATTGGCAACAAAAGCGTGATAGGAGATTATTGGTTAAGGAACTGCAAAGGAGGGTCGGTGGTTGAAGAATGGGTCGACTGGCTTGTATTCACTGGAATTCAAAAGGATGAGAGGATATCATAGAAACATATAAAATTCTTAAGAGATTGACAGGCTAGATGCAGGAAAAATGTTCCCCATGTTGGGGGAGTCCAGAACCAGGGATCACAGTTGAAGATTAAGGGGCGGGCCATTTAGGACTGCGATAAGGAAAAACTTTTTCACCCAGAAAGTTGTGAATCTGTGGAATTTTCTGCCACAGAAGGCAGTGGAGGCCAATTCACTGGATATATTAAAGAGAGAGTTAGATAGAGCTCTTCGGGCTAACGGAATCAAGGGATATGGGGAGAAAGCAGGAACAGGAAACTGATTTTGCATGATCTGCCATGATCATATTGAATGGCGGTGCTGGCTCGAAGGGTCGAATGGTCCACTGGGCTAGGTGAGGGAAGATGGCCAAAACAAGGATGATTATGGCTTGAGCAACCAAGGGTGGGAATGGATAGAGGATGGTTAAAGGCAGTGTGGAAACTGATTGCAATTGGGTGTGCAGATTAATCGCTGTGAGGGTGGTGTGGAAATAATTTACAAGAAGACAGTGTCAAGTATGGATGAGTTCGGTCTCAGGTCAGACCAGAAGTGGGAGAGAATGGATAAACTGGGACTGCTAACTGTGGGGAAGAAGGCTGAAGGGTGACCTTAAAGAGGTCACAATCTCAAAAGATGCTAACTAAGACTTTATCCAACTGGGTTGATTCAATGATTCAATGATTAGAAGGTAGGACAGTTCAATGTCAAGGATATAATCGAGACAATCAGACCTCTTACTGATATCTCTTTCTTTGATTCTTACAGACCAAAATTAAATCGATTGTCCCTTTAAAGGTTTATGTAACATTTTGGTGGGGCTGAAGGGGTTCTTTTTCATACGCACAATTTCATACGTATATTTAATATTCGTCAAGTGTGTAATGCCATTATTTTAACCCGACACAAATTCAATACAATAGCAAATAGATTACATGTGCATGGGTACCTGAACAATTTCGGACACTTCCCTTTCTTTCATTTTTCAGCAAAGTCTTAATCAGCAAAGGATTGGTTGTCAGGCTTCAAATATTTGTCATCTTTATCTGAAGCTCTTCTCTCCCTGGAACAGGCTAGCTATTAGCATTTCACAACAACCATCAATGTGTCATAGGGATATCTGCAATTCATACTGGCATCAGTGCTATGTCTACTTCCTTGAAGAAAATCATCATCTCAGGTGCAGTTGTTGTCGTCGATCAACTGGACTCTGACAACTTGCATTCGGTTTCCAGACACACTTTATTTATGTGCACTAGGACAGCAGCACTGTCCCAGTTGCCGCACTACTCTGAAATTCCACTCGGATCTGTCAACTTTTTATACAGATTCTGACCCTTGAAATTGTGCGCACTTTCTAATTTCTTATCATCAATAACAATACATTCTCAAAACATTAATATGCAAATCCAATAACACTAATGCAAGTAAACCTACATGCTATTTAATGCTTTATTTTATTTTCAATATCAAGAACCTTGTAGTGTGTGTCAAGGAATACCCATCCCAAACATTGGGGTATGTCAATGAATACATAACAGCAACATTGATGTGCATCAATGAATGCCTAAAGGTTATTGTGCTGTACAGCTGAGAGAGTTAGATAGAGCTCTTAAAGATAGCAGAGTCAAGGGATATGGGGAGAAGGCAGGAACGGGGTATTGATTGTGGATGATTAGCCATGGTCACATTGAATGGCGGTGCTGGCTCGAAGGTCTGAATGGCCTATTCCTGCACCTATTGCCTATTGTCTATTGTCTATTGTCTATCCTAAACTTTGTATACAGCAGCTTCAACTCAGTGACTGAGAAGCACCTAAAGATCACCAGCCACGACCGAAAAGTTCAAATATGTAGGAAGAAACTGCAGATACTGGTTTACACCGAAGATAGACACAAACTGTTGGAGTAACCAGGTGGGGCAGGCAGCATCTCTGGATCTTCACTTTGGTCAGGCCTCTTTTGGAATATTGAGAGCAATTTTGTGCATCATATCTGAGGAAGGATGTGCTGGCTCTGGAAAGGGTCCAGAGGAGGTTTACAAAAATGATTCCAGGAATGAATAGGATAACCTATGAAGAGCGTTTGTCCGCACTCGGCTTGTACTCGCTGGCGTTTAGAAGAATGAGGGGGGACCTCATTGAAACATACAGATTAGTGAAAGGTTTGGATAGGCTGGATGTGAAGAGGATGTTTCCACTAATGGGAGAGACTGGGACTAAAGGTCATAGCCTCAGAATTAAACAACATTCTTTTAGGAAGGAGATGAGGAGAAATGTCTTTAGTCAGAGGGTGGTGAATCTGCGGAATTCTTTGCCACAAAAGGCTGTGGAGGCCATTAGTAGATATTTTTAAGGCAGAGATAGATAGATTATTGATTAGTACAGGTGTCAGAAGTTATGGGGAGAAGGCAGGAGAATGGGGTTAGGATGGAGAGATAGATCAGCCATGATTGAATGGCGGAGAACGGGTTTTCTCCGGATGCTCCGGTTTCCTTGCACACTCCAAAGACATACAGATTTGTAGGTTAATTGGCCTGGTAAAATTGTAAATTGTTCCTGGTGTGTGTTGGATAATGTTAAGTGTGTGGCGGTCGCTGGTTTCCGTGGTCGCGTTGGGCCGAAGGGACTGTTTCCGTGCTGTATCTCTAAACTAAACTAAACACAAGAGTGGCTGATGGGCGTTGAGATGATGCCTTACCGGGGATTGCTGTGTTGGAGATCTGGCATGTTGGGCCTGCTGATTAGCACCATGGAACTGTGCCTGCGGAGCTTCTAGCCGCAGGCGGCGCTGACTCTAACATCCCGGAGTGCTGGGATCTTTTGCCGGTTTGGTGCTCTGCCCAGCTCGGCCTGTAGACTTCGGAAGCCGTGGTCTCCGGTAGGAAGTGGCTGATTCGGAAACTCAAAGCCGCTGAGTGTGTTCTTCCGTTCCGACGCCGGAGATCCGATCATCCCGGCCAGAGGGCCTGAACTTTGGGCTGCCGTAGTACTAATCAAAGGCCCCGACCATGGGTGAACAAGAGGAAGATGACTGAACTTTGTTGCCTTCTCTCACAGTGGGAAACGTTGATTCCGCTGTTTGGGGATGTTCATGTTAAATCCTATCGTGTATTGTGTTCTTTTTATTCGTATGGCTGGATGGTAACTCAAATCTCACTGTACCAATTGTTGCATGTGACAATAAATGTAACTTGAACTTGAACTTGACCCGAAACGTCACTCATTCCTTCTATCCAGAGATGCTGCCTGTCCTGCTGAGATACTCCAGCTTTTTGTGTCTGACTAAAAGTTCAAGATCATTGTCATGTGTCGGGAGCTGAGCTGAGGTGAGCAGGTTCCTGAATGGATTGTTCTGACTGCTTAATTAAAAAGTATGGCCAAGACAATAAGATAGTTCAACATTCCGATGAAATCTCACGAGAATTGGTTATAATTCTGGCCCTTCCTCCAGCAACATTGAATAGAATTGAGTACTTTATTGTCACATGTGACAAGTCACAGTGAAATTCTTTCCTTGCACACCTTGACAAGGTATGTAAATAGCACTCACAAAGTTACAAATCCTCCCCCCCACCATGGCTCCAGTTCCCCTTTTTTTCTCCTCCGGAAGGCTCCGGAAGGCAGAACATAACAAGGATGATTGGCTGACTGTGCACAGCAATGACAGTTTAATGTTGTGCTTCAGGTTTACATGCAGCAGGAATCTGACACATCCATTTCGACTCATTATTTACGCACACACTCAGGTGGAAAATATAAAGTAAAGGGATCAAACAACATGAAAATGCATGGCTGAGAACTGCTGATGCTGCATCTTAGTATCATAGCTTAACATTCAATCTCTGCCGGCCTTGGCTGATTCCAAAACCCAAACGGTTAACGTCAGTGTTTTTTTATGACAAAGTAGTGGAACCCCTGAAAAATGACGTCAGATTTTCACATTTCTAGAATTTTTAATATCACAAAAGGACCACAAAAGTCTAAAAACTAAATTAACTATGTTAATTAAATTAGGTTGTCAGTCATTAAACAGCTTAGTTATTTCAGTTTAGTTTAGAGATACAGCACGGAAACAGGCCCTACCGTCCCACTGAGTCCGCACCGACCAACAGTCCCCCGCACACTAACACGGCCTTAAACACACTAGGGAGAATTTATATTTATACCAAGCCAATTAACCTACAAACCTGTACATTTCTGGAGTGTGGAAGGAAACCAAAGATCTCGGAGAAAACCCACGCAGGTCATGGGGGGAACGTACAAACTCCGTACAGATGGGATGGAACCCGGGTCTCCAGCACTGTTAGCTCTGTTAGGCAGCAACTCTACCACTGCGCCACTGTGCCACACTTTTTTTGAGAAATAAATAAGGAAACAGCTTAAACGGAAAAGCTTAAACGGTTTACAGGAAGATGATCACCCACTGACACCAACAGCAAGGAACGATGTGCGTACCAGTCTACACAACTATGTCTACAAAAAGAGCACTGCTTAACTCTATGGCAAGGAAAAACACCTAAGCAAACACACTAGGATAAATACTAATGCAATTTTAATCATCTATCTACTTTCATTCTTTCCTTTGTTTACCCCCAGATTAGCTATTCAATATTCTCTGTTTGGTCTCTCATCTTCTGCCTATCGAGAAGGGTTCAAATATGCACGCTAATCTCTGATACTAAAAGCTCATCTTGAATGTGAGATGGCACCTGGAATAATGCTCAACAAGCCTTTTGCGACCATACCAATGTTTTATACTACTTACTGACTTATTTTGGCAGCTTTGAATGGGGTATAATAGGGCGGCACAGTGGCGCAGCGGTAGTGTTGCTGCCTTGCGTGCCAGAGAGCTGGGTTCGATCCTGACACGAGTGCCGTCTGTACGGAGTTTGTACGTTCTCCCCGAGACCTCTGTGGGTTTTCTCTGAGATTTCCGGTTTCTTCCCACACTCCAAAGACGTGCAGGCTTGTAGGTTAATTGGCTTGGTATAAGTGTAAATAAATTGTCCCTAGTATGTGTAGGAGAGAGTTAAAGTACGGGGATCACTGGTCGGTGCGGACACGGTGGGCCGAAGACCCTGTTTCTACGCTGTATCTCTAAACTAAACGAAGGAGACATAAAGCAAAGCTGATAGGCAAGGGCAGAAAGGGACATGGAAAAAATATTGTACAGTAAATGATTAGAGTCAGAAAACCACAGCCACTCATGGTGTGAGAGACATATTCGATGACAGCATTCAAAATGAAGCAGAATTAATATACAAAAGAAAATAACTTGGAGGAGTATTGTGTGTAATTCTGATCACCATATTACAGGAAGTACATGGAGGGTTTGGAAAGAGTACAAAAGCAGTTCACCACAGCATCTGCCATCTTCCCTCAGTCTGCCTGGACCTACCTGATCTCCCGGTTGGCAAACATTTTAATTCCCCTTCCCATTCCCAAACTGACCTTTCTGTCCTAGGCCACTCCCATTGTCCGAGTGAGACCAAACACAAATTGGAGGAAAGACACAAAAAGCTGGAGTAACTAAGTGGGTTAAGCAGCATCTCTGGAGAAAAAATATGGGTGACATTGATGAAAGTGTCTGGATCCAAAACGTCAACTATTCCTTTTCTACAGAGATGCTGCCTGACCCGCTGAGTTACTCCAGCATTTTGTGTCTCTCTTCAGTGTAAAGCAACATCTGCAGTTCATTCCTACACACTTAGTATAATCAATGGCTCGGATAGACTAAGATTAACTGAATAGATGGGAGTTCCATGGATGAAATGAATTGGAGGAATCAAGAAGCAAGGACAGAGTCGAGAGAAATTTGCCAAGTGGACTATGTCAACAGAGAACAAGTGGGGAAGCTTGGACCAGGCAATGAAGTGAATTGAGGAAAGCAGCAGTAGAGATAGTCACTGGGATGAAAATTAATCTTGTCAAGCCTTGTTGGAGGCCAGGATGCAGTGGGGGGTGGATGAATGAAGATTTATCCAATGCTCCATCAGTGCAAAGATAATCAGTCAGATTAAATGAACTAGACATTTGTTCAGCATGATTGAAGAATAATGTTATGTGTCAAACCAGGAAATTGCAATGCACAGGCATGGTCACAGTAAGTCAACGATTATTTCAGTGGTGGCCCAACGAGGTAGCATCAGTGGTGCCTCACACATCTGTTGAATAGGTGTTGCATTTCTTCATTGAAGAACTAGACTGAGTTTGGGGGATAGTGGGATGGGGGAGGGGAGGGGGTCGTTGGGAAGAATTGGAAGCCTGGCGTGTTGTGGGACAAACATATTGATCAGTAAAGGGTCAGGGCAGGTGGGTTAGCATTCTCGGAGTAAACAGCGAAACGTAAGACAAATGTTGTGTGATTAATGCTACTTGCGCCCGCAAAAATCACTTTTCTAATGGAAAGTACATTGCCAATAAAAAGCCCCTTAATTACAACTAATTAAGCCAATTAGAGTCTACTAACGGTGAGTGTAGTTATTTGATGCACTCTATAATAGATGAAAATAATGGTGCAAATTCAGTGCAGGATTCCAATTTTATCATTAAAATCTAATTTCTGTTCATTGTCACCATGCATCCTTTCCACTTAGTCTGAGGCTTGCTAACAAATATGATTTGAGGCTTTCAAGCAGTTAATAAGACATTGATTTCAAAATAATTTATTTGCCCATCTCTCTGACTTTGAGCATGAACAAAGTGGGAGATGAATAGGTTGTACTCCATTTGAATATATTTATCTGTCTAAGCATGAACATTGAAGATAGACACAAAGAGCTGGAGTAACTCAGCGGGTCAAACAGCATCTCTGGAGAAAAGGAACAGGTGACGTTTTGGGTCGAGACCCTTGCTCAGCTCAAGGTATGTTTGAGCATTCAGAGGCACCTAACCCAACTTGGTTGCTAACTCAGCTGCAGATCATGTTGACTTTTCTGCTGTTATGGTTACAGCTTTGATACTGAATTAACATTGGTTTTGGCACAAAACTGAATCACCGTAAGTCAGTGCAGCTGCTGTACTTCCCATCACATTCAGCAGGATCTCATTCTGGGATGGATCCCATACAACAGATGGAGCTGGCACCAAGTGAAAAGCGTCCAAGAATTACCTTGATAATCTCAATTCCCAACCATCGTGTTCAGGGACCATTGCCAGTGACATGTTTCATGGATGTTGGAAAATGTGCATGTGAGATGCTGGACTCAAGGTCTTCTTCTTATTGTATGGCGTGCACAGCCTAAAGTTGTAGGTCAAGGGTAGACATCCAGGCCAGGGCAGCACCAGTTACTGGGTGGATGATGTTGATGCCACCAGGGAAAATTTAACAAGAAATTTTAACAAGAACTCCTTCATTACCGCTTTTCAACTGACCAAAGGTTAAGATTCATTTACTAATAGTTCTGCTTCATGGTCATATGAATATAACACTGTCATTACCAAAATCACTGAAATTAACATGGACTTGAAAAAGTAAATCATTGTGAATGAAACATTTTTGCACATGTTTTGAAACTTTATGCGAAGCATGATAAAAGGTAATGCAATTAATGTTCAATATGAATTGAAAAAGGATTGATTTAAAAATATAAAGAGCTGATATTATTTGAAAAGCCTTACACATTTTTAGTATATCTTCATGATTGAGTAAGTAACTGGTTAATTATCAATACAGAGCTGACATAGTGGTACTGCGGGTAATGCAGTACCACTATCTCATACTCCAATGACCCACGTTTGATTCTAACCTCTGAAGATCTTCGGTTTCCCCCCACACTCCCACACTCCAAAGACGTATGTAGGTTAATTGGCTCGGTGTATGTATAAATTGTCCCTTGTGTGTGTAGGGTAGTGCTATTGTGCGGGGATTGCTGGTCAGTGCGGACTCGGTGGACCGAAGGGCCTGTTTCCGCGCTGTATCTCTAAACTAATGGAAGATAAGTGGAGGAATGAGATTTCTCTGTGGCATGCAGACTCAACGGACCCTGCGGCCTCATTCTAAATCATTATGAAATATGAATAAATCCAGTTCTATCTAGATTATTTGTGTATTTATATTCCAGAAGGAATTGCAATTTTGATCCATTATGCTTCCATAGCTGTTACTCGTCTGTTTTGGTTGGAGACAATAAGCAACCTTGAGACATATATTATTTATAAAGATAAATGAGATTTAGTTTGAAGTGTTTAAGAGTCTTCGAAGTTTGCTTCATTCATTTCTTCCTTGAGCAAAAGTAAATATGCCAGGAAATTGGAATATGAAAATTTAATTATGACTTAGTATTATGTACATTCTCAATGTAAAATTGATGATTTCTTAGCTGTTCCTACATTGTTCATGAAAATAGTCTTTCAACAGAGTTTTCCTTAAACATCAAAGAAATGCTGATTAACCGAGTGGGAAGTTATTTTTGTGAGATACAGATTGCATGGACAGTGCTGCAGATTAGCGCAGTTTATTGGCTCTCCAAGTGTTGCCACGGCCATGTATATCCAAATGGAGAAAATAGACAAAAAATCCGCAAGAAAAAGTACGATGCTGCAGATGAGCAATGGGTTTCTTAGTCTTGGCAGCTCCTGCCTTGGTTTTCCTTGGTTATGTTTTCCATCTGGCCACGGCAAGGGAAGTCGAGTGTAGGATCCATCTGCGAAAGCCCTCTCTCCACTCCCCCTCAGTTACAGACCGAACCTGCTGTTTTTTTATGGTTGATTTCAGGGGCAGAGAAGACCCATAATTAATCCTTCATCTGGATGTATCCTCCAATTGTAAGATGAACTTCCCTTCACCAGCAACCCAGTTCAAGACACCTATCCTTCTTGAAATCTAGGGAGTGCAGAAGGGTGTCAACCCAAAACGTTGTCTGTCCATACCATCCACAGATGCTGCCTGACCGGCTGAGTATCTCCAGGACTCGGCGAGACCAAATGCAGACTGGGCGATCGTTTCGCGGAACATCAACGCCTAAATCTGTCAGCATGACCCTGGAAGATACAGTATGACATTATTTATGGACGTTAATAATGGAGAAAAGACAAAGACTGGGAAACAAGCTGTGGTAACTTGACCTTAAGTTGGGGTTGGATTTGATTACCCTGTTTTGTTTAATTAATCACTCTTCAGAAATCAGCTAGGTAACTCAACCAAAAATAGGTAGACACAAGAAACTGCAGATGCTGGATTCTTGAGCAAAACACAAAGTACTGGAGGAATACTTTGTGACCGCCTAAACCAACCTGATCTCCCAGTTGCCAAACACTTTAATTCACCTTCCCATTCCTACACAGACCTTTCTGTCTGGTGGCCGATTAGGAAAAGGGGAAATGCAACGAGACCTGGGTGTCATGGTACACCAGCCATTGAAAGTAGGAATGCAGGTGCAGCAGGCAGTGAAGAAAGCAAATGGTATGTTAGCATTCATAGCAAAAGGATTTGAGTATAAGAGCAGGGAGGTTCTACTGCAGTTGTACAGGGTCTTGGTGAGACCACACCTGGAGTATTGCGTACAGTTTTGGTCTCCTAATCTGAGGGAAAGACATTCTTGCCATAGAGGGAGTACAGAGAAGGTTCACCAGACTGATTCCTGGGATGGCAGGACTTTCATATGAAGAAAGACTGGATAGACTCGGCTTGTACACGCTAGAATTTAGAAGATTGAGGGGGGATCTTATAGAAACTTACAAAATTCTTAAGGGGTTGGACAGGCTAGATGCAGGAAGATTATTCCCGATGTTGGGGAAGTCCAGAACTAGGGGTCACAGTTTAAGGATAAGAGGGAAGTCTTTTAGGACCGAGATGAGAAAATCATTTTTTACATAGAGAGTGATGAATCTGTGGAATTCTCTGCCACAGAAGGTAGTTGAGGCCAGTTCATTGGCTATATTTAAGAGGGAGTTAGATGTGGCCCTTGTGGCTAAAGGGATCAGGGGATATGGATAGAAGGCAGGGATGGGATACTGAGTTGGATGATCAGCCATGATCATATCGAATGGCGGTGCAGGCTCGAAGGGCCGAATGGCCTACTCCTGCACCTATTTTCTATGTTTCTATGTCCTCGGTCTCCTCCATTATCAGTGAGGCTAAACACAAATTGGAGGAACAGCATCTCATATTTCGCTTGGGCAGCCTACATGGTATGAACATTAATTTCTCTCACTACAGGTAGCCCCGGCATTCCCTCTCTCTCTATCCATTCTCCACCCAAGTCGCACCACTTCTCATTTTCACCCTACAAACAGCTAACAATGGCCTGTTTCCTTTATTATCATTTCTTTTTTGCATGTGTTTCATTCATTGTTCTTTATCTCTCCACATCACCGTCGACAACTCACGTTTCCCTTATCCCTAACCAGTCTGAAGAAGGGTCTCGACCGGAAACGTCACCCATTCCTCCCCTCCAGAGATGCTGCCTGTCCCATTGAGTTACTCCAGCATTTTGTGTCTATCTCCGGTTTAAACCAGCATTGGCAGTTCCTTCTTGCACATTCCTCCAGTACTTTGTGTTTTGCACAAGATTCCAGCATCTGCAGTTTCTTGTGTCGATCAATATTTTTATTGAGTTACCTAGCTGATTTCTGAAGAGTGATTAATTAAACAAAACAGGGTAATCAATTCCAATCCCAAACTGAGGTCGTTACCACACTTTGTTTGCTGGTCTTTGTCTTTTCTCCATTGTTAACGACCATAAATAATGCCATACTGTACCTTCCAGGGTCATGCTGACAGATTGAAGATAGCTGGTGAGAGCCACTCGGTTGCACCCAATGTGTGCAACAGTGTACAAAATGGAACTGGCACCCCACAAATTATCATGGAGAGTAAAATGTATTATGAAATCGATTCACTCTTGCTTGCTTTAAAACTGCTTCTTATAGATAAACAGATAATGTAGACGGATTGTTTTATTCAAGAGATTAGATCCTTTATTGCTACTTTTTTGGATAGTACAATCCCTGATCTGTTTGCGATTTTGATGTCAGATTGCACGTAACATTACTTTCCTAATTAGACTGTATGTGCTCATGCATAATTGTATACACATGCTGGAAGCTTGCAATATAAGAAGGTGGTGACATCAATCCGCATTCAACGTGACTTGATGTTTTTCAGGTCAAACAGGGCGATATAACTACATCTAACACAATACGTCTATCACGCACTAAACCAGGAGCAGTGTGAAGAAACCCCTGCCTGTGTAATTTGAAGGAATCCACAATTTATTGCAAAGTTAGCAGTGAGCTGATTCTGATTAATGACATGGAATTTGGTTTTGATATTCACACTGAAGGCTGAGAAGTTGCGATGAGGGATTACGTGAAGAAGCCCGCCAGCCCGCATGCGCGTTAACCTTCAAAGCAGCGGTATGAAATCACAGAAAACAGTTGCTGAACTGATTATAGGAAGATTCGAGAAACTAGAACTACCACATGATCTTTATGAGAAGAGGGTTGGCAGTGGAGGGAAAATGTAATCCCTCATCGTAACTTCTCATAAAATAAAGATCAAACTTCAAACTGGTAAGTTCTCGTTTAAACTTCCTATTTTACTTCGAAATCACGTGAGTGACAACGTGAAGATTTTAAAACTCTGTGATTTCATGCCGCGAACACGAGTCTGTGCAACACACTGCATTAGTTGACCAGAAATTATTGAAAAGATAATGCATTCAGACATGACATAGCTTTAAAACATGCTGATGCTTTTAAAACCAATGATAATAATAATAGTGATCCCTTACATCCGGGAAAGCTAATTATTGAACAGAACTTAAATTTGAGTCGGCAAACGGACCCGGCCTGGCAATTGGTTTATTATAAAAAGTTTGGAAAGTCCGCTCATTCGACCATCCTGCAGCTAATTTAGCCAATTTCAGCGTTTTTCCTATGATTAGAATATCAATGTTATGACCCTCCAAATCTCGAGGACGGAAATAGAACCCGCATCAGGGGCCTTTGGGCCTACCGGGCCATAACAATGTGTTTTTGAGCTCTAAGCAGCCCAAGCATCGGCTTTAATAATTTGGTAAATAACCTGGGGGCTGAAGTTAACTCATTAAGCAACGTTTTAAACTGCCACAGTTACCTCATCCAGCTAAATTTCAAATATCTCCGGTGATCCCTGTGAATGTGCACCGAATAGTATGCATCTTTGAGATCGATGCATGCCATAAAGCATCCTTTGGAAATCAGTTGTTTGGTAGTAACGAAGTTTTCCATTTTTAAAATGTCTATATTGCACATGAGAGTTAAGTTGTATTAGATCAAGAATGATTCAACATCCTCCATCCCCCTTTTGTGTATAATGTGTGAATTTCAGCTTGTATATCCAAACCTTCTTGTTTGGAATGAACAAATGCCCGGCTTGGTGTATGTTGTGTGGGTGGCAATGAGTTGGGAAGAAATTCAATTTGGAACCCTTGTATACTGTGCAGTATAAACGGATCTGATGTTATCCCTTTATCGGCATTCGTGCAAAAAACAACTGTAATCTATCACCAAATTGTAACTGGTCCACACACTCCATGTTCCGGAAAGAACCAGACTCACCTACCTCCATGGTTACCGGTGGTCTTATGGTAGGCCCAAAGGCCCCTGATGCGGGTTCTATTTTCATCCTCGAGATTTGGAGGGTAGGGCTGCTGGGGTGTGTGGATCGCGCTTTTTTCATGAGGGCCGGTTTGGGCCTTAGCCTAAAAGGCCTCTGTCCAGAGAATCAGCTTTCGAGCTGCTACCAGCTTCAGTGAACCGCTTACTGCTGATGGAGGCGCAGGGGTGTTGTCGCCAAAACGGTGAAGCTTTGCTCGTCGTTGGTGCCTTGATTAGCCCGACAGCTTTTGCTTCCTCATCCAGGTCTTTTACCTGTTTGGGTAGGTCTTCCCCGAAGAGAAGATTCGGCGGCTGGACATTGCTGGCCTTACATGAGCCTGCAAATTTGGGATTTAAGGCAGGTCTGATGGCGTTCTTCCGAAAGCAGTTTATTTCGAAGTGTGCATTGCACATCAACGCCAGGGCATCCTGCTGGACGTCCGATAAGGGCCCGCCATCCACAGATCTGGCAAATGCCGTGATGCCTGAGGCCAGTAATTTTAAAATTCTTTGGAGTTTCATTTCCTGGGCTTTGATGCCCCCTCCAATAAATCCCCAGATAGAGCTGTTCACTGTCGGCACTTTCAGGGATGCACCATTTACAGGTGTATGGTGTTTTGCAGCTGTCACCTGTTCCTGTAATGATGTGACGTGAGGTCATTGATGCTGGAAGCCAGCTCTTCTTGCAGCGGCTCCCTTGTTTGCGAGGGTATCGCAAACCTTGATGCCATGGGAGCCAATTCTTGAACCTCACGCATGCATTCCAGTATGTTTCACGGACATACCTCCGAATTCGGAGTCAGTCATATACTGACCCCTGACACTCCCCTCCTCAGAGTGGGAGATATTAAGCAGCCCTGAAACAGGCGCTGCCACAGGTACCGAAGGAAACCTATGCTGATATGTCTCCGTATCACGGAGCATATTATGATGGAGCATCCTCTCCATGAGGTGCTCCACCTGGGATAAATGCCCGAGGACGCTACCCATATTTGTCGGAGGGGAACCCTCCTGGCCTGACTCGTCCGAGTCCACAGGCTTCTCAGACTTCCGTTTGGCTTTACCCCCTTTCGGGATTGCCAAAGTGCTTTGGGCAAGCACCAAGTCTGTAGTCGCTGACCACATTGTCAGCGACTCTGGCGGCGAACCCGACGGCCGCTGGTTACCCGCGCTCCCGCGGTCCTCCCAAGCCGGTTTCCCCATGGCCCGTCTGGATTTCGCCCTGGATTTCCATATCCGCAGCAAAACTCTGTAAAAGAGAATTCCCCAACCAAAAAATACGACCTGAGAATAAGTTTAAAAACTTACCGCTGGCGGAGCGACGCTCCTCCCAGCCAGTCATGCGCCATGCGTTAGAACGTATTGACGCGCATGTGGGCTGGCGGGCTTCTTCACGTTGTCACTCACGTGACTTCAAAGTAAAACATACATTTAACAGCTGACTAAAAACAACAAAAGAAGAAAACGGCGAGACAGAGTAGGCGAGGCTGCCATCGTGCGGCGCTACCTGGTAAAGATGGAATTGCTCATAAAACATACTTTATTGAAATCTGCCAACGTTAAATGCACAACTAACAGCTGTGGCCATAACAACTATATCTTGAGGATCAAGCCACATGTGCAGTCTCAAACAGTAAACTCGCATTCATGTGTACGATGATTCTCAGTGGCCCTCTAGCCAACTGTCTGGTTAAAGATAGTACAAAGATCTCCAATGAGGTAGATGGGAATCAGGCCCACGCTCCAGCTGAAGAGAGGACTAATCAGATGCCTGATAACAGTTGGGTAGAAACTGTCCCTGAATCTGGAGGTGTGCGTTTTCAGACTTCTGTACCTCTTGCCTGATGGTAGAGTAGAGAAGACACCGAGGTGGGATGGGTCCTTTATTAGTCTGGTGGCTTTGCCGAGGCAGTGTGAAGGCGGTGGAAGGGAGGTTGGTTTGTGAGATGGTTCTGAGCTACAGCTACTACTCTCTGTAATTCCTTGCTGTCTTGGATGGAGCTGTTCCAAAACCATGCTGTGATGCATCCTGATGAAATGCTTTCTGTGGCGCATCTGTAGAAGTTGGTTAGGGTTGTTGTGGACATGCTAAACATCCTAAGCCCTCTAAAGAAGTAGAAGCATTGGTGTTCTTTCTTGGCCATCGTCTGGATGTGGCTGGTCCAGCACAAATTGCTTGTGATTTTAATCCCAGGATCTTGAAGCTTTCGATTACCTCTACTTCAGCATCATCAATTAATACCGGGTTGTGTGTATCGCTTCACTTCTTGAAGTCAATCACAATCTCCTTTGTCTTGCTGACATTGAGGGAGAGGTTATCGTCTTGGCACCAAATTACAAGGTTCTCAGTCTCCTTTCCGCTCTCCGTCTTGTCATTATTAGATATCTGGCAAACTACAGTGGTGTCGTCTGCGAGCTTGTAGATTCAGTGATGGTGTGTGCCTGCATAATAGTCCACCTTGGACTGATGGATTGGTGCAAGTTAGATGTGTATCACCAAATGCAAGACAATTGTAGCTCCAATCAGATAAAGTTGCAGGGAGGTTTGCTGGTGTTGCTCACGAGGGTTTATACTGGAATGGCAGGGGGGTGGAAATCAAAGCTGCAGGTCAGCAAATGGAAGAGCTGATGAGAAAGTGGAGGCTACAACAAGTCTCAAAGGAAGGACAGGCAGGCGGTAGGTTCATGAATATGGGGATAATAAAGGGCTGGAGTGTGTTTACTGCAATGCAAGGAATATTGTGGCTAAAGCTGATGAACTAAGAGCCTGGACCAGTGCTTGGAATGTGTTGGCCACCAATTGGTTGTTGTGGTCATTACCGAAACCTGATTGAGAGACGGACATGGCAGACAGCTCAACGTGCCTGGGTTTCGAAGTTTCAGACGAGATAGAGATGGAGGTAAAAGAGGTGGAGGAGTTGTTTTACTAATCAGGGAGAATGTTATGCTGGGACTCAGAGAGGACATAGTGGAGGGTACGTTTACTGAGGCACTATAAGATAATCTAAAAAAATAAGAAAGGAGCAATTAATCTAATGGGAGTAAAACAAGCCACCCAATAGCCAGCGTTAGAAATAGGATCTGACATGTAGCCAGATTACAGAAGAATGCAAGAACTACAAGGTTCTTGCAATGGGTGACTTTAACATCCCCAATATTGACTGGGGCTTACCCAGGGCAAGAGGATTAGATGGGGCAGAATTGGTTAGCTGTATCTGGCCACCTAAACTATAGGCTGCTGAGCCTCACATCAGCAATAGGGAAACTATCGGAGAGAATTCTTCGAGGTAGGATTCACTCACGTTTGGAAGAGAATGGGTTAATTAAGGGTAGCCACTATGGCTTTGGACATGGCAGGTCATGTCTTGCCAATTTGATTGCTTTTTGAGGAGGTGACAAAGGAGATTAATGGAGTGGCGGATATATGGCGGACATGGTTTTTAGTAAG
The DNA here is from genome assembly GCF_010909765.2 of Amblyraja radiata. Taxonomy (NCBI): domain Eukaryota; kingdom Metazoa; phylum Chordata; class Chondrichthyes; order Rajiformes; family Rajidae; genus Amblyraja; species Amblyraja radiata. The sequence continues at coordinate 10,336,214 of NC_045970.1, forward strand.
GCTTTTGATAAGGTCCCTCATGGTAGGCTGATCCAGAATATTAAAATGTACAGGATTCACTATTCCATGGCTGTATGAATTCAGAATTGGCTTATTCATAGAAGACTGTGGGTTGAGGTGGAAGATAGATATTTTGGCTAGAGGTCTGTGACCAGTGGAGTTCCTCAGGGAACTGTACTGGGACCTCAGCTGTTGACGATATATATAAATGCTGTGGACATAAACATAGATGGGTTGGTGAGTATGTTTGCCCAGGTTCCCAAGTTAGGATTGTGATTGTAAAATAATTTTCTCTACATTCAGGAAAATCAACCCATTTGATTGTCATCTCTTCCATCATCCTGAACATGCACTGCAATCCATTAATGATTCGCATGTCTACAGGGTGTAATGAGCTCTGCAACTTACCTCGGTCTTCCTTGCCAATACTTGCCATGCACTCTGCATCTAGAAAGACATGGCAGAAATCTCGAAGTGCACATTCAAACCATCTTCATCTTCTAAATCAGAAAAGATTGTGGAATGGTGGTGAGGAGTGCAATGTGAGAAGGAACCTTAAATATGAGCATGCCCCCATCTTCAATCATCTATATATCCCTGCCAGACACAGACTCTTTGGGAACCATTCATATTCAATATACCCTCCTCCAGACTACTTAGGTTTTTTGGCACCTGTAATGCTAACCAGGATAATGGAGAAACCTTTTCCTGCATGTATAATACACATATCATGTTGTAGAAATGTGTAAGCTGGGATATGCGTATAACCATTGGATAAATGGTAAGGCAATGAGGAGGTGGTGGGATACTCAAAAGTTACATAATATTAATCATTAAGATTTTTGCCAACTGAATGATGAGTGCATCAGTGCAGAGTTATAGTTGGAGAAATGAGATTTGCAACATGTTTATTGACCGTGGCTATTTTTGCAATATCATTAATTTTTTTTGCAGAATTGCATCCATGTCCATCTCATCTTGCTCCTGGTCTTGAACTCTTCGGCCATGTCCTACCACCACAGTTTTATGGTCAGTTCACTTCAAGGAAACCTGAGCCTCGTGACTGAGAGAACCTTTTTTTCTTTGCTCCAGCTCTTTGATCGAAACCTCAATGGAGGCATCAGGAAACTGAGTTGCCACACATGTCCATATTCATTCATTCATTCATGCATCATCGTTGAAAACATTAGCGACGCAGTGGTGCTGATTTCCGACGGGAACAGTGACGGACGCACCACACATCTCTGTCCTCCAGTTCCTGCGGACTTCCGCCGCTGGAAGTATAGGATTTTGGTGTGTGTGCTTTATCATCATTCCTTACAATGCTGTGTACGACAGTGATCGCAACTTCTACTGAAGTGTGGATGGCCGTTGGCTCGCTAGAAGCTCATCCGCCCTTTGACAGGTCTTGTTTTTGGTCCTGCTGGGGGTCAACAGCCCCCTCCTCACCTGGCAAACCAGATGGGGGAGACGGTTTAGTCGCCGACTATCCGACCATGGAGCAGGTTGCACGGGATTAGATGGTACCCGTGGTGGGGGGAACTCCCCCCGACCTGACCTGTCCATTTGGGTTGCATCAAATTATTGATGTAATGATTTCTGCAGCGGTTAAAGTCAATAAGCATCGCAAAATTAGGCAAAATTCAATCAACTAAAGATAGACACAAAAAGCTGGAGTAACTCAGCGGGTCAGGCAGCATCTCTGGAGAAAAGGAATAGGTGACATTTCGGGTCGAGACCCTTCTTCAGATCCGAAATTGATAAAGGGTCGAGACCCAAAACATCATCTATTTGTTTCCTCCAGAGATGCTGTCTGACCCACTGAGTTACTCCAGCTTTTTGTGTCTATCTTTGGTTTAAACCAGCGTCTGCAGTTCCTTCCCACACATTATGATCAACACTACTTGGGTACAGCTGGTGTTAGACAATCACTAATAACAGCCCCTGAATGACTGTCAGTTCAACGAGATGCAAACTTGGCACCAGCTCATTGCAGCAATCACTTCAGTCAGGAGCTTCAATGAGTTTCAAGTGCAAGCTGCATGGTCAGACCAACATGGATCATATTCCTACTGTGATTCAATGTTTTCAGCACAGTCGGTATTCTAACAATCACCCTGCAGCTGACTGCAACTGTTAAAATGTACAAGCTATCCAACGTGGAACGGAAAAAACATGACGCATAATTAATGTGTGCAAAAGGATTCTGAAAAAAAATAGTGTTTTGTTTACATAGTTTTATACTTTGTTTGAATGTCACTCATTCTGTTGGTTATGTCTTTGACAGATGGAGCTGAAGGAAACTTTCCAAATTCATCCTTGCGTGTTGCTGCCCACAGCATTTCATCTGAAAGTGTTGACTGGCATTTAACAACAATAGACTTCAGATCTTACTGCTAACTGGGCACATTTTCTCCCCATGGCCTGTTTACTGGTGGGGGCTCTCCTTCTGGTAGCCCAAGCCTATACGGTGCACTCAGGAACTTCTCAGTGGAGGGAAGGAACTCTGCTTCAGTCATTAAAATACCACGGTGAATTAGAAGGCAATGAATCCGAACATAAGTCACCACTGCCGCAGACTTCCATTACGAGCCAAATAATTCCACAAACCATCATTATTGGTGTTCGCAAGGGTGGAACCAGGGCTCTGTTGGAGATGTTGGACATTCACCCTGATATTGTAGTTGCTGCCACTGAGGTCCACTTTTTTGATTGGGATGAGAACTATGTGAAAGGTTTAGAATGGTACAGAACGCTGATGCCTTTCTCTTACCCGCACCAAACCACAATAGAGAAAACCCCAGGCTATTTCACATCGGTTAAGGCTCCAAAAAGAATCCATGATATGAACAGTTCTACCAGATTGTTGTTGATTCTGAGAGACCCGACTGAGAGAGTGATCTCGGACTATACCCAAGTATACTACAATCGGCTGGAAAACCACAAGCCTGTCCAAGCCATAGAGGAAATGGTCATTAAAAATGGAGCACTCAATACTAAATACAAGGCCATCCAGAGAAGTCTGTATGACATTCACATGGGCAACTGGCTACATTATTTTCCACTGCACCAAATACACATAGTTGATGGCGGGGCTCTTATTAAGAACCCAGTGGAAGAGTTACAGAAAGTGGAAATATTTCTCAACATTCCTGCTAAGATAATGACGTCAAATTTCTACTTTAATCAAACCAAGGGGTTCTATTGTCTTCGAAGTGATGGCAAAGAAAGATGTTTACATGAATCCAAGGGTCGACCCCACCCGGTTGTGAACGGGACTGTGCTGAAGGAGCTGCACGCTTACTTTAGAGAACACAACGAGAGATTTTTCAGGATGGTCAAACAATCCTTTAACTGGCATTAAAGCACGTGGAAGATGCAAGTCGCCTCAGCGAGGGTTAAAGCAATTGAAACCATTTTGCGATTTTGTAACGGCATCCTTTTTAATTCATGGACAAATTAGAGCAGTTTGTGGTCTGCTGCCATAGTTGGTGGGCAGGGTCAACCAATCGCCACACGAAGGCTGGACAATAACATCAACAGATTGCGTCATTGGTGAGAACAAACTTAGAACTCCCAATTTTAAAGAAGAGAAACGTGCCCAGTGACAAAACATTCCTTGATGGAAACAAGAAACATTAATATACAGTATATTTCAACGGAATTGACACTGCTGATATGTTCCAACGGTATGAATATAGATGAGAAATATTGACAACCCTTGTCAATTATTCTTTGCTTAATTGGCTTGTTACCATTTATGTTCTGCTGAGTGTTGCTTCCCCAACCAGTTGACCTGGAATTGCATTTCCATTTCCAATTGAGTGTGTAAATGACCACCACCAACCTTCTCCAATAAAGGTATTTTGCATGTTTGAAGATGCATGATATTATTTCTGTTTAAAATATTCATACGTAATAATTCAGAAATGAAAGTGGCAATGGACTTGTGTTACTATATTCAATACATATACTGTAATATATTGTAAATGGTTAGATAAAATTATGATTTGTGAACTTATTACTCATAGTTGCTTTAAATTAACAAGAGCTCCAATGTAAACCTTTTTCTCTGCCGTCTTTGTGCTATTTATATTAAAATAAATAATATTTTTTTACATAATCCATGTTTCGTTATATAATTGTCTACAGCGTACTTCTAGCATTCAAACTATAAAAAGGAACTAAGTTGTTGCAACACCATATATAAATTCATTTTTAGGATACATGGGGACAAAAGGAAAGACTTAATAAATACCAATGATCTGCTATATATGTATACTCATCTACATTTCAACCTGAACCCCATTGTGTAAACAAATTTATTAAACGTTTTCAATTAAGAATATGATGATGTCATTGATCATTAAAATGTTAACAGAAGCTTTTCAATGACTAAACAACTGATTTTATTCTAAAATACTGCTCAATTTAGAGAGTGTTACTGGATAATTGATATTGATTATTTTAATGGATAAAATCTATCAAGTTTTCAAAATAAACTTTATTCATAGTGCATTAGCAACAATGGCAATTGATTGTAAAATTCTAAATATATAAATAGAATTAAATTAAATAGAATAAAATTAATATGCACAAAGCTCATCCATAAAACTGCCTTTTAATTCAGATTCCTCTTCAAAAAAATGAAGAGATTCAATCTTATTTCATTTTGGTGCGGAAATGCCATCACAATCCCATCAGGTTAAGGGTTGAGCTGCACATACATTTGTTCCAGTGGTTTCATCTTCTGTCAGTTGTAATCACGTATTGCAACTCATTTGTCTTCTCAACTTGCAAGGACTTTGCAGCCAGTCTGACAGTTGAATTCATATCCTCCATCCTGATAGATCTCTGCAACCTTCTCTCAATGTATTAAATTATAAACCAAGAAACCAGTTCAAACCTGCCAATAACTCAATTTTTAAACATTATAGGCATAGCACTAATACTGTACAAATTCTCATTGGCCACACTTCTATTCTGAGTTATTTGTGGTCATTTCAATTGTTGGATAACAGGTTTTCTATAAACTACCACAATTCCACATAACACATCCCGTTCTCAAATCTTTAGAAATATTTGTCTAATGGATCAATAAATATATATTCACATAATTGTCCTGAAAATTGTTGCAGGCCACACATTGTATTGAATCACTTCACATTATGGTAAAAGGCTTGGATAGAGTGGATGTGGGGAGGATGTTTCCACTAGGACCAAAGGTCATAGCCTCAGAATTAAAGGACGTTCTTTTAGGAAGGAGATTAGGATGAATTTCTTTAGTCTGAGGGTGATGAATCTGCGGAGTTCTTTGCCACGAAAGGCTGTGGAGGCCAAATCAATGGATATTTTAAGGCAGAGATAGATTCTTCTATCAGAGATAGGCAGGAGAATGGGGTTAGAAGAGGTTGTTCAGCCATGAATGAATCGGATTTATGGGCCGAATGGTCTAATTCTGCTCCTATCACTTAGACTTATGACATAACTTATGGTCTCCATTTTGCTGGTGCATTGATTTGGTTTATTGACTGAATTGATATATACATGAGAAAGATAGTTCAGAACATTGGTCAATGCACTTTAGTTTCTTCGTCTTATTCCGTTTATAATAGTACACAAGTGCAGACTCACACATGTTGGATGTTTGGAGCCTGGTCACACACACTTCTGCTATTTTCCACTGTGATACGAGTGTTTAGGGAGTACCAAATAAACAAAGCAATCAACACTTCCTCATCAATTGAATTAGATTATGCATTTTTTTTAATTGCAGAAGGGCATATGTTTGTCCTGTATCTTCCTGTGGCACTTTTATCATTTGTGAGTCCTCAGCTCATTTACATGCACCCTATTGCCTTGAGCTCCCAGCAGTGAGGAGCTGTTCAGCCAGCTGTTTAACTGTGTGCAAAAAAAAAACTAATAGCTGGAGGAACTCAGCGGGTAAACCAGCATCTGTTAAGGCAATGGGATTTAGAAGGATGAGAGGGCAACCAATAGAAACATATAAAATTATTAAGAGATTGGACGCGCTAGATGCAGGATACATGTTCCCGATGTTAGGGGAGTCCAAAACCAGGGGCCACCGTTTAAGAATAAGATATATGCCATTTAGAACTGAGATGAAGAAAAACCTTTTTACCCAGAGAGTTGTAGAATTCTCTGCCTCAGAAGGCACTGGAGGCCGGTTCACTGGATGCATTCAAGAGAGAGCTAGATCGAGCTTTTAGGGCTAGAGGACTCAAGGGGTATGGGGAGAAGGCAGGAACGGGGTACTAATTGTGGATGATCAGCCATGATCACATTGAATGGCAGTGCTGGCTTGATGGGCCGAATGGCCTAATCCGGCACCTATTGTCTATATATCTATGGATTGACATTTCGGGTTCAGACCACACATAGCCCATTACCAGAATGTGTAACATTGCCGCACTCCACAGTCACGATGGGACAACAGCTTGCAAAAGCAAGGCATGAATTTGCAGGACAACATGAAGACCATGATTGTGATTGTCCCAAGGTACACAAAAATGCTGGAGAAACTCAGCGGGAGCAGCAGCATCTATGGAGGGAAGGAAATAGGTGACGTTTCGGGCTGAAACCCTTCTTCAGATTGTCCCATCTCATTTCATGTTGACCCTTTTATAAATGCAATCCAAAATTAGTCCAACTCATTTGTTCTTTCATCTCTTTTGATAGTTCCATATCAGCTCATAAATCTTTACAGCTTTTCTTTTTTTTTTAAATGCATAAAATTCCATTTCAGCTTTTCCAGGTGAGGTAAATATTTCATGCTCTGGCAACTCTCCGCATAGAATTCTCTCCCAACTCTTATTTCCCATCGAGGTGCTTTAATATGATGGATTTTTTGTGAGCAATTTAACAACATAAAAAAAAGATAAATCGCATTTATGCACCCCAACAAAACTCTGTACGCAGTAAAACTGATAATCCGTATGATTGCTCAGAAATCCCAATGGATCTGCCTCTGACCCACTGGATGCTGTTCCCTACACTCATTTTAAACTCACTGAGGTCCCATTTCCAGCATTTCCTTTAAGCTTCTCAGGTCCCTGTTTCCTGAGCTTTTTTTTTAATTACCGGAGCTCCAGTTCTCACATATATTTTTAACTCCACATAATTCTGCATCGCCCGCACACCAGAAAGATTATTGCACTAATTAAGAGAGGAATAGATTGAGGAGACACACAGAGTATCTTGCCCCAAGGACCAGAGGACATGGGTTTAAGTTGAAGGGGGAAATGATTTAATAGGAGTATGAGAGATAACTTTTTCAAGCAAAGGTTGGTGGGTGTATGGAACAAGTTGCCAGAGGAGGTAGTTGAGGCAGGGACCATTGCAACATTTAAGAAACAATTAGACAACTATATGGATAGGACAGGTTTCAAGGGATATGGGCCAAACACAGGCAGGTGGGATTAGTGTAGCTGGGACATGTTGGCTGGTATGTGCAAGTTCCACGCTGCATCACGCTATGACTCTTTGACTCTATGAATTGAAAGTGTGTATGAAGCGGGATAACTTCCAATAGTCTGGTAAATTTGCCAGTCGGCACTATCAAAGTCCCTAGAGTGCTCGATTATCGGAGTTATACTGTAATTAAAATAAATCCATTAAATGTTCTATGGATTTTCAATGTTGTAGTAGTAACGAATCAAAATCTGCTCCGATATATATTGTTCGCAAGGTGAATGTGGCAAATAATCTCTCCAACTGCAATCTCCTTTCTATATAGTTGCAAAATGTCAGCTGAGCTTTGCTTTCTTCTTAAAATTAGATTTATCTCTCATATTCTCCTTAAGGGGCTGTCCCACTTGGGCGACCTAATCCGCAGAGTTAAGAAGAATGTCTTCGACCTTCAAGCTCGAGGGCACTCGCCTGGAAAGCCTTGAGCTGGATCGACCGCGAGCTGGATCGACCGACCACACACACACACACACACACACACACACACACACACACACACACACACACACACACACACACACACACACACACACACACACACACACACGCGCGCACACACACACACACACACACACACGCGCACACACACACCCACACAAACACATCGCAAAGGCGGGGGCCAGGGAAAGCGGGGGAGCTCTCTGAAATTCACACCCACGGTGAAGAGGAAGGTAAAATTGCTGCACAGTAACGGTAAGTCCTTTGGAGAGCGCGGGGGGGGAGAAGGGGAGAGAAGGGAGAGAAGGGGAGAGAAGGGGAGAGAAGGGGGGGAGAGGAGGGGGGAGAAGAAGGGGGGGGAGAAGGGGAGTGGGGAGAAGGGGGGGGAGACACTTTTAAGAAGTATAATAAAGTTTAGCGGGCATTTTACCTAACAGTCGGTTGTCCTTGGTCCCGAAAACTCCAATGAGCCAATTAAAATGCCCTTGACTGCCTGTAACTAATAGCGACCCCATTCCACTACATTACGAGTTAAAAAGAACCATGCTAACCAAATTTTACTCGCGGAAACTTTTTCAACAAGCTGAAAGTTTTTCTGCAACCTAGCTGAGGACACAAGTATTCGGGAACTTCCCCCAAGCATGAAGGATAGTTCCAGTGAACTCATAGGACCTCCTAGCACCACGTGTCGACCATGCTGCGAGTTTGAAGGTCGAAGACGACCTTCTAAACTCGCAGATTAGGTCGCCCAAGTGGGACAGCCCCTTTAGCTGATTCACAAAATCCAGTGTGCAGGCAGCCTCAATCATGCACTTCTACACTTGCATTGCAACTTTCAGGTATTTGAGTTTACTTTAGTTTAGTTTAGTTTAGTTTAGTTTAGTTTAGTTTAGTTTAGTTTAGTTTAGTTTAGTTTAGTTTAGTTTAGTTTAGTTTAGTTTAGAGGTACAGCACAGAAACAGGCCTTGCGGCCCACCGTGTCTGCACCGACCAGCGATCCTTGAACATTAACACTACCCTGCACACACTAGGGTATTTTTTGACAATTTTTACATTTATACATTGATACCAAGCCTATTAATCTATAAACCTGCACGTCTTTGGAGTGTGAGAGGAAACCGAAGATCTCAGAGAAAACCCACACAGTCACGGAGGTGAACGTACAAACTCCATACAGACAGCAACTGTCGTCAGGATCAAACCTGGGTCTCTGGTGCTGTGAAGCAGTAGCTCTACCGCTGTGGCACCGTGCCACCCGACTAAGCGTTAAGGCAGGTTTGTCTCCTTGTGATTCCCATCATCTAATGACGATCACTGTGATTGTCTGAACCCTTGTTTCAAGATCCTCTCTAACTGTTCTCCAAAGCAGTTGAACCTTAAATTGATGGAATTCAGATTTCAAGTCACCCATAGCTACAAAGTTTGTGAGACAAGCTCTTTTCTCTCTCTAGTCCTTGTTATGACACAGTAGATGCCACTATTCAAAGGCCAATGAAATGCTGTAGAACAAATGTAAAATAACAATTTATAGAGACAGCAGTCAATTTTTGATGCAATGTGTACATCAGGCGGGTGGTAGGATTACTCATTGATGGCACCATTTAGTGTTTGTGTCTCACTTAAAACTGCATCATCAAGCTATATTCACAGCTCTGATTGTTGATTCATGGATTTGGATTGAGGAACAAACAGTCAGCTTTCAGTTTATTTAAAGCAGATTGCAATTCTTATTAGCAACAATATATTCTTATGTATCAGTTGTTTCTGCTGCAAATGTATCATATTAACTGAGCGTGTTCAAAGCAGAATTCTGGTTTTGCCTCCAACCTATTGGAATCCATTTGCTCTTCCACTAACTGGTTTCTCATTTAATATTTTCTAGCACATAACATGTTGCCTCTTCTGCTCACAGTTCAATGCTTTTCCCTCTAAGTGAGTGCAGTATATGAAGCTCCACTATCAATCTCCTCAGCTCATCCAATAGCCATATACAAACCTACTACTCCTGCACTTCTTCCAGGAGAAGCTGGTACATAACAGCTCATGGAGGGCCTGAATGGGGAAATCGCATTACATCCCACAATGGCACCAGGTCAGCTTCCTTGGGTGGCACGTAGAGCGTCCGCGCCAGAGACCAGGGTTTGATCCTGACCATGGGTGCTGTCTTTACGGAATTTGTACGTTCTCCCCGTGACCAGCGTGGGTTTTCTCCGAGATCTTCGGTTTCCTTCCACACTCCAAAGACGTATAGGTTTGTAGGTTAATTGGCTTGGTGTAAATGTAAATTGTCACTAGTACGTGTATGGTAGTGTTAGTGTGCAGGGATTGCTGGTAGGCATGGACTCGGTGGGTCAAAGGGCCTGTTTCCGCGCTGCATCTCTAAAGTAAAGTCTAAAGTCTTGTCATGCCATCCATCAGTGCCTGCCCTACAGCTTGCTGACAAATGCATTGCACAAGTCTTCAGAGATATATCATGAGCACTTCCACCTGGGATTCTGAAACGTCATGGTCTGACAAAAAAAAATCCAACAAAACATAATGGGCTGGTTCCCACCTTGAGTTTGCCCCTCCATAATCCATGAAGCCACACAAACTGATGCAGAATAATTTAAAAAACAATAATAATAATTGGGTTTAATTGGTAATTACAGTATATCAGAGAGCAGTCCTGAACTTCCATCTGCCTCATTGGTGACCCTCGGACTATACTTGAGCGGACTTTGTTGGCTTTACTTTGCACTAAACGTTATTCCCTTACCATGTATCTATACGCTGTAAATGGCTTGATTGTAACAATGTATTGTCTTTCCATTGACTGGACAGCATAGATGCCAATAGGATTAACAAACTCATCAGGAAGGCTGGCTCCATCCTAGGGGTGGAGTTGGATTCATGGGAGGTGGCCTTGGCGGGGAGGATGCTCCACAAACTGCAGAGCATCTTGGACAATATAGCTCACCCCCTCCATGACACACTGGTCAACCTGAGGAGCACCTTCAGCAACAGACTGGTTCCACCAAGATGCAGGACAGATACGCCACAGGAGATCCTTCTTCCCCGTGGCTATCAAACTGTACATCTGCTCCACTTCTGTCATGTGGTAGACTGACTGACTTCCCTCCCCCCTCCCCCACCTCCCCCGATCTTTGCACATCCCCAATCCTTTCCACTCGTCACTTTAATTTAATGTTTCATGTATTTTGTATTTTTATGACAGTCGGCAGATCAATTCCCCTCCTTGGATGAATAAAGTTCTATCGTATTGTATAGGGTTTGTGAAGATACGGCAGCACAATGTCGATGTGAATCATCCCATCATCTATTTATTTATTTATGACATTGTTGTTTATGTGAACACCCAGCACAAATACTTTCCACTATCTTTGGTACATTTGGGACAAATTACCACCTTTCACTGTAACTGCTGTGTTTCAGGTGGGAACATATAATTACCTCAGGACCATTTATCCATGACCCATATCTTGAAATACTAATGCATCAAAAATCCAGCAATCATGCTCTGCAAATGTCCATGTCCCCAATTGCTTACTCTCTTATCAAAGATAATTTCTGAATTCCACTTCTGTGAAAAAGCACTTTTATTGAAGTCCTGAACAGCATGGTCTTTTTATATTGTGTAACATGTTCTAAATTATGGATGCTAATCCCCTAATTTCCCCTTGAAAAAATGACTCATTGGACTATTTGTGAAGGCAGGTAAAAATCAACAACATCACTGTAGGTTTGAAGGTGCATATTGGTGAGACAGAGTGAGGATTACAGCTGGTCGGCCTTTGATTGGCCATTGGTACTGCAACTGGTACAGGTCTGGCAATCAAGGGTCATATCTAAACCTTCAATTTTAATTGAAAATAAATCACTGCGCAATAGTCCAATCTTCTTTCATAGTCCACATCTGAAGAAAGAACAAACCCATTTCAATTCATGGCAAGGCACGGTGGAGCAGCGGTAGAGTTGCTGCCGTCCAATGCTGGAGACCCGGCTTCGATCCCGACCATGGGTGCTGTCTGTACAGAGTTTGTACGTTTTCCCTGTGACCTGCGTGGGTTTTCTCCGGGATCTCCAGTTTCCTCCCACACTCCAAAGACATACAGGTCTGTAGGTTAATTGGCTTGGTGTCATTGTAAATTGTCCCTAGTGTCAGTAGCAGAGTGTAAATGTACAGGGATCGCTGGTTGGTGCAGACTCAGTCGGCCAAAGGGCCTGTTTCCATGATGTATCTCTAAACTAAACTAAACTAAATTTAATATTGTTGAATCTTTGAGTATAAAGTTTAAGAGGTCATGGTGAAGGTGCCTAAACATTTGACTAGGAAACAAAGTCATGGGGTCATAAAGCTATACAGCATAGAAACAAGCCTTTTGGCCCAACTAGTCCATGCCAACCAAGGTGTCAACCAAGCTGGTCCCATTGGACTGCACCTGACCCATTTCCCTCCAAACCTTTCTTATCCATGTACCCGTCCAAGTATCTTTTAAATGTTGGAATTGGATCTGTCTCTATAACTTCCTCTGACAGCTTGTTCCATGTACATACAACCCTCTCTGTGAAAAGGTTGCCCCTTAGGCCCCTTTTAAATCTTTCCTCTCTTACCTTAAACATATGCCCTCTAATTTTAGTCTCCCTACATTGGGGAAAGAACTATTCACCTTAACTATGCTCTCTATATGGTCACCCCTCAGCCTCGTCTGCTCCAGAGAAAGAAGTCCTAACCTATCCAGTCTCTCCTTAAAACTCAAAATCTCCAGATCCAGTAACTTACTTGTAAATATTACTTGCACCCTTTCCTGTTGAATTGCATCATTCCTATAGCAGGATGATCAGAGCTCAACACAATAGTCCAAATGTGCCCTTGCCAACATCTCGTAAGCTGTAACATGACATTCCGACTTCTGCGTTCAATATCCTGACAGCCTGTCTACCTCTGTTGCCACTTTCATGGATCTGCATCCGTCGGTCTGTCTGTTCTATAGCACTCCTTAAGGGGCTGTCCCACTTGGACGACCTAATCCACGAGTTAAGAAGACTGTCTTTGACCTTCAAGCTCGAGGGCACTCGCCTGGAAAGCCTCGAGCTGGATCGACCGTCCACGTTGAAACCCCGAGCTGGATCAACTGACCACAACACAAACACATCGCAAACGCGGGGGCCAGGGAAAGTGGGGGAGCGCTGTCTGAAATTCAACCCCACGATGAAGAGGAAGGTAAACGGCTGCACTGTAATGGTAAGTCCTTTAGAGAGGAGGAAGGGAGAGAAGGGGAGAGAAGAGGAGACAAGGGGAGAGTAGGGGGGAGAAAGGGGGGAGAAGGGGGGAGAAGGAGTGGAGAAGGAGTGGAGACACTTTTAAGAAGTACTAGACTTCTAGACCCGTTGGGTCCCAGCTTCACACCGGAAGACTGGTCCCCCAACGCAATATTCCACCTCTCCATCAATTCCAACATTGCTGGCCATGGGGGGGGGGGGGGGGCTTTCTGGAGCACTAGCATGGTGTTGTGGCCCGAAGGGACTGGTTTCCAGAGGGATAGTATGGACATTGTGGGCCAAATGGATTCTTGGGCTGGTAGCTCAGTCACTGAGACCATACACACACTCACTCACTCATACACACACACCCACACACACACACACACACACACACACACACACACACACACACACACACACACACACACACACTCACTCACTCACTCACATACAAACACACACTCACTCACTCACACACACACACACACACACACACACACACACACACACACACACACACACACACACAAACACACACACACACACACACTCACACTCACACTCACACACACACTCACAAGCACACAGACACTCACATACATACACTCACAAACACATACACACACACACACACACACACACTCACAGACACACGCACACACTCACATAGATACACACTCACACACTCACACACACACACACTCACACCCACATACAATCACAAACGCACACACACTCACAGACTCACTCAACACATACACATACACTCACTGACTCGCACAACATATATATGGCAGAAAACTCTCTTGAATACTCACACGGCTGAGCACGGCCTCTCCACTTTGGGGCTTCCGCAGTCAGCGGCAATTCCGCAATCAACGTGACCTCTGCACTTACCGTAAATTACTCAATCAGCGTGACCACTGCACTCACCCAAAATTACGCAAGCAGCGCGACCTGTCCACTAAGCGGAAGTCACGAAAAGAACGGGACTTTTGATCCAAACACAGTCGGACTTAACCAAGCATTTATTCCTTCCAATCACAGTCGGACCTAATAAACCTTTGCAATTTCAAGCACAGGCAGGGCAGCAGGCCAAACATCTCATAGCATTGTCATTAAGGGCTAACAAATCATTTATAGCAAGTACATTGCAGACTCACAGTTCAGTTGATGCACAGCTTAGAATGACAGTCGTGGCCTCTCCCTCACGATCTTGCAGAGTGACTGAGTCACGTCCAGGCATCCGGGGTTTTATAGTCATGCCCCCCCCCCCCCCCCAGAAGGGGCGTTACCTTCATCGCGGTGATTGACAGGCGAGAGGATCTCAAGGTTTTTTAAACGCTCATAACTTTTTTATTTTACATCGATGGGAAAAATCCTCGGGGCCTGCTCACTGTGAGAAAGATGGCCAAAATTCACAGCGATATATGGTAGCATTTTTTCTGAAATCAATATACAGCACACAGGAAGTGGTCAAGATGAGACTTTTAATTATATTGATCATAAAGTTTAGCGAGCATTTTACCTACCGGTCAGTTTTCCTTGGTCCTGAAAACTCCACTGAGCCAATCAAAATGCCCGGTCAGCAAAGGAGATTGCTTACGGCTGCCCTCGACTGCCTGTAACTAAATAGCGACCCCATTCCACAGCACTACGAGTTCAAAAGAGCCGTGCCGACCAGATTTTACTCGCGGAAAATTTTTCAACATGCTGAAAATGTTTCCGCGACCTAGCTGAGGCCACGAGTATTCGGGAACTTCCCTCGAGCATGAAGGAGATTTCCAGCGACTTCATAGGATCTCCTAGGACCACGTGTCGACCATGCTGCAAGTTTGAAGGTTGAAGACACTCTTCTAAACTCGCAGATTAGGTCGCCCAAGTGGGTCAGCCCCTTAAAGGGCCTGTCCCACTTTCGTGATAGGTCGCCGAAATTTTAACATGTTGAAAATTCACCGTTGACCAGAAAGACGCTACGACTCTTTGGAGACCACTCACGACCATAGGAGACCACTCACAACCTCTCACGACCTATCACGGGTGCCTGTAAAGGTCGCGTAAGTGGGACAGGCCCTTAACGGCTCTTCCATTTACCGTCCAAGTCCTGCTCTAGTTTGTTTACGAAAATGCAACACCTCACATTGTTCTGATTCTGGACTAATATGTGCAGTTCTGGTTACTGCGGTGAAAGAAGAATATGGAAACTTTGGAGAGAGTGCAAAAGAGATTTGCCATGATGTTGCCTTGATTGGAGCATATTTATAAGGAGCAGTTGGACAAATATGGATTATTTTCTACTGAGCAGGGGAGGCTAAGGGATAACGATGGAACTTTATGAAATTATGGGAAACATAGAGTACAGAGTAAGAGCCTTTTTTTCCCAGCGTGGAAATGCCAAATAATAGACAGCATAGATTTAGGTTGAGAGGAGGAAAGTTTAAACGAGATTTATGAGTGATATTTCATTATGCAGAGAATGGCATTTGCCTGGAACACCCTAGTAGAAGTGTTGGTGAAGCTAGATACATCATCAACATTGGAGAGGTATTTAAACAGGGTCACGAACACGCAGGGAATGAAGAGGTAAAGACCATAAACAGCCAGATAGGAATAGCCTAAAGGGCCTGTCCCACTTGGCCATCATTTGCGCCTCATTTACGCGTCATATGTAAATTAGGTCGACGAGTCGTTATGCGTGACGTCGCACGTAAATCACGCTTCATCATGCCGTCTGGTGCACGTGACATCATTAGAAAACCCTGCGGTGCGCAGCGATGCATGGTTATGCACGGTGACGTAACCATGCGTCACCACGCGATACACGTGAGACGTCGGGATGCCAGTATGCGACGCCAATGCGTCAGCGTGCGTACCCAATGCGTATGCGATACGTCACGTGAGGATTTCGTGCAGCACGAAATCCTGGAGCGCCGCGCGATACAACTCCACACTCCTTCACGCATCTCCATGCGCCCGTCCCGCGCTACCCACATGCTACCCGTGTGTCACAACACGACAACCACATTTTTGGAGGTCGCGTAAATGGCGCGCAAATGACGGCCATTAAATTGGCATCATCATTGGCACAGACACACATTCCTGTGCTGTACTGTTCTCTGCTCTACCTTCCATGTGATATTGTGTTCTTGTTGGCTAGTTCAACGTTGTCAGCCTCAGTAGTAGGTCTATTTGTGTCTGATTCTGATGTGGGTCTGATCCATTGGTATAATAGACTGGGCTTTATAACATTTGAATATTTCCAGAGCCATGTCTTAAAATCAGTGAAAGTGATCTTTGTTTCTATTGCCATCAGCTCTGGTGCTTCCATAGTGGCCAAAACAGCAATCCTTAACAAAAAAAGCTTCGAAACCATGAGTAAAACTTGGAGTAACGTTTTCAGAATGATTGTTTCTATATGCCAGTAAGAGCAGGAGTGCTGCGTCTGGGCAATTTGACTCTATCCAGTGTTTTATTGATGCGTTAAATATTCCTGCCATTTCTCCAGAATTCAGCCTACTGGGGCATATAAGTGTTATTGATTGTGTACTCAGTCAAATATTTATGCATGGCACAGCTGGATAAATCATTGTTTTGTCATTTATACCAATTATAAAACTCCTTAGCCGCTTGAGAAGTTTAAATGAGTCATTATTACTTCTACTATGTGACTGGCTGAATTTTTGTTGCTTTCTGCAATAAATGTTATGAAATGAAGCAAAGCAAAGCATGCATTCTTACCGTGTTAGCATAACTTAAATATTGATAGAATAGGAAGAGAATAAGAAATCTCTGCCCATAGTTATATATATTCTATGCAAATTTAATATATATGTGTTTAATACAAACTTGGTTATTTTGTCACTTTGAGAACTATTTAATTAATAAACCACACTATTCGCTTAATTTCCGATAAAATACAATTTCAGTTAAAAATATGTTATTCAATTCATTCTTAAGCAAAATGTTGATGATTTTTTTCGTATGATAATTAAATTAAATCACATGATAATTCTGTATGATAATGAAAATTCAAATTGACAGCAGCTATTTTATCTGAAATAATTATCACATCATCAATTAAAATGTTTATTTATATCTATGCAGTATTGTATCACATCTCATATTACCTCACATAGAGAAATATACAAACACACCACAAATGCCCGCCCTCCACCCTCACATCAGTCTGAAGAAGGGTTTCGGCCCGAAACGTTGCCTATTTCCACCGCTCCATAGATGCTGCCTCACCCGCTGTGTTTCTCCAGCATTTTTGTCTACACACCACAAACAATAATGGGTAGCATGAAACAGTTAATATGTGGAAAGATGTGTTGGTTGAGAAACGAACATTGAGTAAAACTTTAATGATCCTATATCTTGCTTCTTGCACAGACTTTTTTTTCCTATCACCATCTTATTGAATTGATATGTAATTTATATATAATTTATGTTTTCATACATTTGTCTGAGTCTATGATGCTGCAAGCAAGATTTTCATTCGTGCCTGTACCTCACCCTACTTGTGGATAGGACAATTAGCTAGACTACACTTGATCTTCAGGACTGTGTTAATAAGGTCATAAGGCCATAAGAAATAGGTTGAATTAGGCCATTCAGCCCATCAAGTCTACTCTGTCATGGCTGATCTATCTTTCCTTCCTAACCCCATTCTCCTGTCTTCTCCCCATAACCTCTGACACCTGTACTAATCAAGAATCGATCTCTCCTTAAAACTATCCACTGACTTTGCCTCCACAGCCTTCTGTGGCAAAGAATTCCACAGATTCACCACCCTCAGACTAAAGAAATGTCTCCTCATCTCCTTCCTTAAAGAATGTCCTTTCATTCTGAGGCTATGACTTCTAGTCTGAGATTCTCCCACTAGTGGAAACATCCTCTCCACATCCACTCTATCCAAGCCTTGCACTATTCTGTATGTTTCAATGAGTCCCTCCTTATTCTTCTGAACTCCAGCGAGTACAGACCTAGTGCTGACAAGCGCTAATGCTGGACCAGCAGATTTTCTGAACTATTGGATGTTATTTCTAACAATACCCCGAACGTGTGTCACGGTGGCGCAGCGGTAGTGTTGTTGCCTTACAGCGCCAGAGACCCGGGTTTGACCCTGACTACGGGTGTTGTCTGTACGGACTTTGTACGTTCTCCCCGTGACCGCTTGGGTTTTCCTCGGGGTTTTCCCAACAGCCGCAAGATCACTAGCAACTACCTCCATTCACTGAAGTCTTTCCACTAACTCTTGCATTTTCCTTTCCAGCAGAGCTTCAGAGCTGATCCAAATGCCATATGCCTCCTGTGGTTCTGTCCAATCGGTACAATCATAACATATTAAATAGCTTAAGATACACACAAAATGCTGGAGTAACTCAGCCGGTCAGGCAGCATCTCTGGAGAAAAGGAATAGGCGACTAAGGAGTGTGAAGAAGGGTCTCGACCAGAAATGTCACCGGGTGGCGCCGCAGTGGCTGACTCGCCAACAATCTGTCTCGTCCTTTTCTTCTTTGTTTACTTTTAGTATGTGTAAAATGTATGTTTTATTGTTCTTTAGCTTTGTTTTATGTGGGGGGGGGTGGGGGGGGGGTGGGGGCTAGGGAAAACGTTTTAAATCTCTTGCCTCCACGGAGATGCAATTTCTTTCCGTATCGTATCTCCGTCCGCATTGCAGCCTAACATAGGAAACAACTTCTGAAGCTCCAGGCCGCAGGAACTTCAACCACCCCGATCGCGGGAGCTTCGACCGCCTCAACGCGGGAGCTTCGATTGCCGACTACGGGTGCTTCGATCGCCCCAACTGTGGATGGTTCGACTGCCCCGTCCGCGGGAGAATAAAGATTGAAGAAGTTTAGACTTTATTGCCTTCCATCTCAGTGAGGAATGTGGGGAATGTGGGGAATCTGCGGTGGTGGATGTTAATGTTAACTTTTATGTAGTTGTGTGTCTTGTTGCTTTTTTTTAGTATGGCTGTATGGTAAATCGAGTATCACTGTACCCTTATTGGCACATGTGACAATAAACTGACATTTGAACCCTTTGAACCCTTTATTCCTTTTCTCCAAAGATGCTGCCTGACCCATTGGGTTACTCCAGCATTTTGAGTCTATCTTCGGTGTAATCCAGTATCTAGAATTCCTTCCTACACTATTAACTATCTGGTTCTTTTTCAGAAATATGTGAAGTAAAATTACATAATTCAGGTCTCTTGTGTCCATTTAAAATGTCACAGTGTCACCTGACTCTAACTTAAGTGTAGTACTTTTCCCATAATCTAAACCAAAGGCTCCTTGATTCTTGTTCTTGGATCCTCATCAGTGTTATAGTTGTCTTATTTCTCATAAGATATTGATACAAGATAAAGAAAGGTATTTCTCATCCAAGGCATTTTGTACAAAATTATCATTTTTTCTATATCATCTTTTATCAAAAGCAAACAAACGTTGTGGTTCCTCTCACAGCTCCAATCCTCTCAAGACTATGGAGTTTCTTAAACCCAGGTATGAAGATTTTTTCTGCCACCCTGAGAGAAAGTTGGAGGAGAAGCAAGGGCAGGGAAAATTATGGCAATTGATAGGTGGATATAGATGAGGGGGTGGATGGCTGGACAAAGTCCAGAGATGAAAAGGCAAAATATGTACGGTAAGGAGATAATGATAGAAGGGGTACATATTGTGATGCCAGAAGAAGAAATATAGATAGAAGTGGATGATGGGAGGGGGAACAGGGAAATGGAAAAATGGGTGTGAATCAAGATGAGGCACAGAAGGGAAAGGGAGGAAATAAACTGATTTGGAATCCGCCACTACCATTACATGGAGCTTTCAGCCGACCAAAGATAGACACAAAATGCTGGAGTAACTCAGAGGGACAGGCAGCATCTCTGGATAGGAGGAACGGGTGACGTTTCGGGTCGTGATCCTCCTTCAGACTTACAGAGGGGGAGCAGCGAGAGAGGATGTTGCTGAACTCTCGTCGGAGAGAGAAGGAGAACTTCTTCAAAGTAAGCATAACTTGAGGAGATTTCGCAGTGGAGCAGACCAAACTGGGTTCAATACCTCAGCAGTAAAACTTGCACTTCTTTTACCATAATAAAACATCCCAAGATATTTCACAGAAAGTAATCCTAGCAAAATTGACATGGAACAACAGGACTTTAGGTATGTTACCAAAATTTTGTTCAAAGTATATAGACTTGAAGGATGTTTAAGAAAGAACTGCAGATGCTAGAAAAATCGAAGATAGACAAAAATGCTGGAGAAACTCAGCGGGTGAGGCAGCATCTATGGAGCGAAGGAATAGGCGATGTTTCGGGTCGAGAGTCTGAAGAAGGGTCTATTCTTTCGCTCCATAGATGCTGCCTCACCCGCTGAGTTTCTCCAGAATTTTTGTCTACCTTAGACTTGAAGGATGTAAGGTGGGTGTAGAGGCAGATATGTTTAAGAAGGTGTTCTAAAGTTTAGAAATGTGAAGATAAAATAATCAAGGAACTGGAAGATTCACGAGAGTTTCAGAATCTTATTGCATATCATTCGGCATGGCAGTGAAAAATTAAAAGACTTGCCTAACATGGCCACTGAAAATGGATTTATTCTTGTCAGATATTTGATTTGTATCTGCTCATTTTATCACTCTATTGAATTTAGTCAAGCCACAATTGAGCAGAGTGTGAATGGGACTTCTCACATAATTGTCTTTATGGGAGAATGGGAACATTCAGGGAGAAGTGATAGTGATAGCAGTTTGAGAGATGAACGATGCAGGGGGAAAGGGAGCATTGACAATGTCAGTGAGTCCAAAGTATGACCTGGCTATTTACAGGTAGTTCTGTTCTAATATGTCTCTATAGCTCTATAGCATAAATTGGATATAACGCATGATGAATTAGGGCCGGATTAGTTACAGTGCAATTTCGATTAGGAATTATAGTCATAGAGGGATACTGGGTGGAAACAGACCCTTCGGCCCAACTCGCCCACACCGGCCAACGATGTACCAGCTACCCTAGTCTCACTTGCCTGCACTTGGTCCATAACCCTCCAAACCTGTCCTATCCATGTACCTGTCCAACTGTTTCTTCAGGAACAGCTTCTTCCCCACAGCCATCAGACTATTAAACTCAACTCAAAGAAAAATCTGAACTTTAATAGCCTATTGCACTTCATCTGGTTATTTATGTGTGTATATATATATTCAATGGTAGATGGACACACTGATCTGTTCTGTATTTATTTATGCCTACAATATTCTGTTGTGCTGAAGCAAAGCAAGAATTTCATTGTCCTATCTGGGACACATGACAATAAACTCTCTTGAATCTTGAATCTTGAAATGATGGGATAGTCCCAGCCTCAACTACCTCCTCTGGCAGCTTGTTCCACCCACCACCCTCTGTGTGAAAAAGTTACCCCTCAGATTCCTATTAAATCTTTACTCCTTCACCTTGAACCTATGTCCTCTGGTCCTCGATTCCCTTACTCTAATATGTCTCTATAACATAAATTGGATATAACACGTGTTGTATTAGGGAACACTACTTCCATTAATTAGGCCGGATTAGTTACATTGCAATTTCAATTAGGAATTTAGGAATTATAGAGTCATAGAGTCAAAGCGTGATACAGTGTGGAGACAGGCCCTTCGGCCCAACTTGCCCACACCGGCCAACATGTTCCAGCTGCACTAATCCCACCTGCCCACATTTGATCCATATCCCCCCAAACCTGTCCTATCCTGTCTAACTGTTTTTGAAATGTTGGTAAAGCCCCTGCCTTAACTTCCTCCTCTGGCAGCTTGTTCCATACACCCACCTGTGTGAAAATGTTACCCCTTAGAGTCCTATTAAATTTTTTCACCACCTATGTCCTCTGGTCTCTGATTCATCTGCTCTGGGCAAGATACAACTGCCTTTATAACACGATTTTCTATATTGCGAATTTTCTTAGGATCGTTAGCAGGTGTATCTGTTGTCGGGTATTTTTCAAGTCATTGAACATTTTGTACACAATCCTGAAGCCTTTCTGACAGTCAAGTACCAATTTGCATTGAAAGTATTTTCGAGCGCAGATGCAGAATTTTTCATCGTCAGTCTAGCAGTGTAGAACTTCATGCACAGAGAGCACAAAATGGAATATGTGCTCTGGGCCATTCACCAACTAGGTCAGGAACAAATCACCTTCCACTTTGGATGAAGTCCATTTTAAAGTCTGCTCAAATGCACATAAACACTGAGCTAATATAGAACGGGATTCCCAAGACACAAAGTTGTTCACTCATCAGGATCTTAAACATTTATAGTAAAGTTATAATTCAATAATTGACAATTGCTGAGACAATGATAACTATTTCCCTGATTTCTGCAATTTAGGCCTTTAATTTTGATTTGCATTTGGTATATATATGCATTTAGGTTTGTTATTCTCCATGCAATGAGACAAATTATTATTACGTATGCCCAGTTGTTTAAAAGTTTGTTGCAAGACAACAGAATCAATTAAATCCCTCAAAGCGTGGCAATTTGTATTATCTGCTCTCTTACTGGAAACAACCTGTGCTGCTACATTAGGCAACATCAGATCCATCTTGAGAGCTGAATATCACACCACTGCCAATATGCTTGATGACGCATCCAACAGTGAACAAATTAAACAGCAAGTTGCAAACTTACTACCTTCTGCCAGAAGCTGATAATGTGTTAGAAAATAAGATTACTAAACAAGAATTCATTACAAATCCTTGCAAGCCTCAATTCGAATGCAACCAAAGCATCATATAATAATGTCCCAACAAAGCATGCATTGAAACGTGTAAATTAAAGTTTCGTAAAAATTAAACGAGTAAAAGCCTTAGTTCGTGATGTTCTCATGGAATATCAATCTTTGCACATTGGATATAGTTAAATGCAAACTATGCAAAAATGCAAAAAGTTACAATGATACAGGAAGCAGGCCATTGGTAGCTGTGTTAGGTGAAAACGAGTTGCAGATAATGAGATTCAACAAGACAACGTTGAAGCTTTGCACATTGGATATATTTAAATGCAAACTAATCCCAGAACCAAGTTAGAGTTCAACAGAATGTATGGATGTTTGGACTATCCCCCAGGTCACTGGTTTTTCTGGCCTAGGCCTCCTCCATTGTCAGAGTGAGGCCAAATGCAAATCGGAGGAACAGCACCTCATATTTTGTTTGGGCAGCTTACAACCGAGCGTTATGAGTATTGATGTATTTAACTTCAAGTAACCCTTGCATCCCCCCTCTCTCCATCCCTCCCCCATCCAAGTCGTGCTAGCTTCAAAGTTGTCTTGTTGAATCTCATTATCTGCAACTCGTTTTCACCTAACACGGCTACCAATGGCTTGTTTCCTTTATCATCGTTACATTTGCATGTTTTTAATTCATTTGTTCTATATCAAAACTCTCCATATCACTGCCTATACCTCATGTTTCCATTTCCCTGACTCTCAGGCTAAAGAAGGGTCTCATCCTAAATCGTCAGCTATTCAATTTCTCAGAGATGCTGTCTGACCTTTTGAGTTGCTCAAGCTTTTTGTGCCTTTCGTAGGTTTAAACCAGTATCTGCAGACGCTTCCTACACAGGTTCCCACAGGTAGTGAGACCAACTTCAGCTCTACTGATTATCTTTAACTACATAATCCCCTTCAACATAAATAAGTGGTGGCAAATTTTCACATCATTTCTATCTACCAAAATGTCATTTACTAAATGTTCCAGCTTGTGTTTAATAATATCAATGGAAAGAAAATAACAATAGCAATAAACTGCAGTTACATACAAGCTTGAATTCACAAAATGTTCCAAGGTATAATCAGGCAAAACTATGATATTAATGCAGAGAAGGGAGTGCGTTATGAGAGGAGACCAATACTGAATCTGAGTCAAAGCAGGAAGTTTTAAACTCATGGGAAATTGGGAGGGACAAGACCTTTGCGAGATTTGAACATGGGAATACGAAACGTTAAATTAAGACGACAGTGTGTGGTTCTGCCATAGGGTAGCAACCAATGAATTAACTCAATTTGCTACAGGTTGGGATTACCGGGAGAACAGGTTTGGTGATGGCACGGTGGCACAGCAGTAGAGTTGCTGCCTTTTACAGCTCTTGCAGCACCGGAGACCCGGGTTCGATCCCGACTACGGGTGCTGTCTGTACGGAGTTTGTACGTTATCCCCGTGACCTGCGTGGGTTTTCTCCGAAGGTCTTCGGTTTCCTCCCACACTCCAAAGACAAACAGGTCGGTTTGTAGGTCAATTGGCTTGGAATAAATGTGACTTGTCCCTGGTTTTGGATAGCGTTAATGTGTGGGGATCGCTGGTCGGTGCACACTCGGTGTGAAGAAGGCCTTGTTTCTGCGCTGTAAGTCTGAACTAAACTAAAAACATTCTGCTTGGGAATGGGTTGAAAGGGTGATCATTGGAGATAATAAAAACATGGAGTGGATCAGCTGAGTCAGGATGAGCAGCAACTCATAGGTAGAAGAAAGTGACCATTGTGACGAGATTAACATGGGGTCTTAGAATCATCCCAGTGTTAAAGAAAATACTGAAGCTGTGGACAGCCTGATTTGGTTTGAGGCAATGACCAACAGAGGGTCAGGAGCTATGTAATCAATAGTTAGAGAATTGAGCTTTTTCCTGTGGCTGAAGAAATGGCTTGTTTTCCTGATGTTACATTTAAGAAAAATTCCGTTCAACAATTACAGCAACAAAATGCAAAAAAGGAGAGGGATGTATACAGCAATAGGCCAGCCTATCGTCAATATTGGAAAACATTTTAGAGATAATAACCCAGGACCAATATAAGTTAATACTTGGTAAATATAGGTTGATAAGTGAAAGCTGGCATGGGTTGTTAAATGCAGACCATGTTTGATTGACTTTCTGACAAAATGAAGAGAAAATTGACGAGGGCAATGTGGTTCATGTTATCATGTGGACTTTCAGAAGCATTTGGTCAATTGCCATAAACATTAACAAAATGAAATCTCATCATATTGAAGGGGTTGTGGTTGCAATATTATGACCTTGGATCGGATGCAGATGACAAAGAATAGCCTTGATTGCTTATGTTTGAGAGTGGATAGTGTGCAGTTGTGCGACTCAGAGATCACTACCAGGACCACTACTACTTCTAATACATAATAATAAACTGGATTCAATTAGGAATATAACTTCAAGGTAGAACCGGCGTGGGGAAGAAGAGGGGGGAAGAACAAAAGAAGACCCGGCTACATCCGGGAGGGAAGGAGGGGGGTGGGGGATGGGTGGTGAACAATGGTGGACCTGGTGCGGGATACTTTGTAACATTGAAGGTGCCCTTTATGTGGCAACTATTTGCATACCTTGGGTATGCAAGCAAAGGATTTCACTGTGACTTGTCACATGTGGCGATAAAGTATTGATTAATTTATTCATTCATTCATTCAATCATTCATTCAAGACTGTAGATGACACAAGACTCATAAAAATTGTTAAATAGTGAAGAGGATTATAAAGAAACTCAAAGATAATGAACATACTAGTGAACTAGACTGGATCATGTCAAATGCCATTTAATGCAGATAATTCATTTTAGGAAGAACAAAAGAATTAGGAAAGAGCAAAATTAACTGACTGTTAAAAATTCTGCGTTAATAATAGAGAAATGCTGCAGGTTGACAGCAGCTCAGCCTGCATCTGTGGAGAGAGAAAAACAGCATTCGTGTTCAGGCTGAAGACTCTTCATCAGGAATGCAAGAAGTCAATCACATATCACAACTTTTAAGGTGCAAAGAAAGATTGATATATTTTTGGATTTCCAGGGAATCAAGAGTTCTGGGGTTAAGGCAAAAACATGACACTGAGGTAAGGAATCAGTTTTGACAATGCTGAATTGAAAAACAGGTCTTATAGAAAGTAGGTGCGAGAGTAGACCACCAGGTCCATCGAGCCCGCACCGCCATTCGCTCATGGCTGAACACTAAACAGACACACTTACCCACAAACAGTAGACACAAGACACAGAACACAAGACACTACCCTCCCCTTTATACCGCTATCACCCCTCTCCACCCCAAGAACCTCGTGATCTCCTGGGGGAGGCAAAAAAACGGATAAAAACCCAGCAGAAGAGCAAAAGTGATGGCATGAGATGGGGTGGCAGAAATAGAGGCTACATGCCAAGGAGGGTGATGATGCACTCAGTGGCCCAAACAACATTGCGGGTGAAATGGAACTGCTGACATTTCGAGTTTGAAGCACTGCTTCATGCCGGAGAGTGGAGATGGGGAATGGCAAGTGTAACGATGAGAGGGGGAGTGGTGGGAAAGGGTAGGAGGTGATGGTTGGACGGAGGAGAAAGGGTGAAGGATGGCTGGCAGAGAGAGAGCCAAGGAGGAGAGGAAGAAGGTGATAGGGGCAGGCGGATGGTGGATGGAGGAACAAGGAACTGCAGGGGAAGGTTTACAAAAAAAACCACACAGCGGGTCAGGCAGCATCCCTCGAGAACATGGGTCGGTGACATTTCGGGTCAGGACCCTTCTTCAGACTGTTTGTAGGGAGTGGGGAAAAAGTTAGAAGAGAGGAGGGACAGGATTAAGCGATGGTAGATGCAGGTTAAAGAATAAAGGCGAGAGATAGGGTCAGCTGAGGGGAAGGGGGGTATGAAGATGTGGAGGGTGATGAGCTGGAACACAAAGACTTACGTTGCTGGAGTCTGATAAATAAGGAAGATCGTAATGAGAACCATTGGGGGAACCGGTGAAAAACAGATGGAACCAGAATCACCGGGGAAACCGTAGGGGGATGGGGGGGGTGGGGAAGAGAGCGAAAGCTTGTGGGTGAAGTATGTGTGAGACTGGTCCTTGATTATGATGGTAACTCTGCCAAGGACGCGTGACGTGTAGATGGAGTCAACCGCCTCAACTTCTCCACTCCCCTGTCTCACTCCAATCTCTCCCCCCCAGACGTACTGCCATCGACTCACTCTGCAACAACCCAGATTGGGTTATCAAACCCACCGACAAGGGAGGTGCCATGGTAGTCTGGCGCATCGATCTCTACAAAGCTGAGGCCACGCGCCAACTCTCGGACACCTCCTCCTACTTACCCCTGGACCATGACCCCACTGACGAGCACCAGGCCACTATCTCTAACACCATCACTGACTTCATCAACCCCGACACCCTGCCCCCCCGAGCCTCCAACCTCATCGTTCCCCAGCCCCGCACGGCCCGATTTTACCTTCTCCCCAAAATCCACAAACCTGACTCTCCTGGTAGGCCCATTGTCTTTGCCTGTTCGTGCCCCACCTAACCCATTTCCACATACCTTGACTCCATCCTATCCCCCTTGGTTAAATCCCTCCCTACCTATGTTCAAGACACCGCAGACACTCTCCGTCATCTCCGCGCATTCCATTCTCTAGGCCCCCATCCTCTCATCTTCACCATGGACGTCCAGTCACTCTACACCTCAATCCCCCACCAGGATGGTCTCAAAGCCCTCCGGTTCTTCCTCGACTGGAGCAACCTATACCTGTCTACTGATACTCTCCTCCGCCTAGCGGAGTTGGTCCTTACCCTCAATAACTTCTCGTTTGACTCCTCCCATTTCCTTCAAATACAAGACGTAGCTATGGGCATGCGCATGGGCCCTACCTACGCCTGCCTCTTTGTCAGGTACATCGAACAATCCTTGTTCGAGGTGTACCAGGGCCCCATCCAACACCTCTACCTCCGCTACATGGACGACTGCTTTGGTGCTACCTCCTGCACCCACACACAACTGACTGACTTCATCCACTTCACCACTAACTTCCATCCGGCACTCAAATACACCTGGACCATTTCCGACACTTCCCTACCATTCCTTGACCTCACTATCTCCATCGCAGGTGATAGACTTCTGACCAACATCCACTGTAAACCCACTGACTCCCACGGCTATCTGGACTACTCGTCCTCCCACCCTGCTTCCTGTAAGGACTCCATCCCCTACTCCCAATTCCTCCATCTATACCGCATCTGCTCCCAGGATGAGGTGTTCCACACCAGGGCATCGCAAATGTCCTTATTCTTCAGGGAACACGAGTTCCCCTCCCCTACTATAGATGAGGCTCTCACCAGGGTCTCTTCCATACCCCGTAACACTGCTCCCTCTCCCCATCCCCCCACTCGCAACAAGGGCAGAGTCCCCCTGGTCCTCACCTTTCACCCCACTATGCGGCACGTACAACTAATAGTCCTCCGTCAGTTTCGCCATCTCCAACGTGACCCCACCACTCGCCACATCTTCCCATCTTCCCCCCTGTCTGCCTTCCGCAAAGACCGCTCCCTCCGTAACTTCCTGGTCAATTCTTCCCTTCCCTCCCGCTCCACCCCTTCCCCGGGCACTTTCCGTTGCAACCGCAAGAGATGCTACACTTGTCGCTTTACCTCCCCCCTCGACTCCATTCAAGGACACAAGCAGTCGTTCCAGGTGCGACAGAGGTTCACCTGCACCTCCTCCAACCTCATCTATTGCATCCGCTGCTCTAGATGTCAGCTGATCTATATCGGTGAGACCAAGTGTAGGCTTGGCGATCGCTTCGCCGAACACCTCCGCTCGGTCCGCACTAACCAACCTGACCTCCCGGTGGCTCTGCACTTCAACTCCCCCTCCCATTCCGAATCTAACCTCTCTGTCCTGGGCCACCTCCACGGCCAGAGTGAGCAACACCGGAAATTGGAGGAACATCACCTCATATTTGGGGAGTCTGCATCCTGGTGGCATGAACATTGAATTCTCACAATTCTGTTAACCCTTGCTGTCTCCTCCCCTTCCTACCTCTCCCTCAGCCTTTTTCCTCCTCCTCCTCCTTTTTCCTTTCTTCTCCCCGCATCCCCCCACCCCCTATCAGTCTGAAGAAGGGTTTCGGCCTGAAACGTTGCCTATCTCCTTCACTCCATAGATGCTGCTGCACCCGCTGAGTTTCTCCAGCATTTTTGTGTACCTTCAGTGGAAGGGAGGTTGGTCTGCGTGATGATCTGGGCTATATGCAAAACTCTCTGCAATTTCTTGTGGTCTTGGATGTTCCCAAACCACACTGCCACTTTCCACATTACACTGATGACGGCACACTTCATCTCACCCATTCGTTTAAGTGCATTCCTGGCCAGATTCCCTTCACTTATCCATTTCACAAATCTCGCATCAGCCAAAGCTCTCAACGTCCAATGTGTCCACCTTTGCACTGGGATATCTGCACTGATTCTCCATTACACAGATCTTGTTTATAAAAAGAAATCTCACCTCCCTGGTGTCATCGCTCTCTAGCCATGAAAACACCTGCAGCCCCGCAATCCTCTGAGATGCCTGTGATCCCACATTCAATCTCTCCACCATTTGCATCCATGTCTTCAGGCTGCAAAAGCCCTAAGATTTTGAATTCTCTACCTGAACATCCACCCTCGTTCATCTTTTAAGAAAAGTACCTCTTTGACCAAACGTTTCATCATTTTCCCTCATTTCTCTGTATGCAGCTCAGCATCCAATATTATTTGGCAACACTTCTGTAAAGGGCTGTGCAATGTTTTTCCATGTTAAAGGTACCTTATAAAACACAAGCTGTTCTTTATAAGAACTGCTGCTGTGGTAGAGGAGTTCAGTATCCAAATCATAGGTCAATTGCCCAAAGAAAGGAGACACGGTAAAATTGGAACAGCATTGCAATGATCTGGAAAATGCTGTCTGTAATGGTGATGGAAGAGATTCAATAGGAACATTTGAAATTGAACTGGATGAAGAAAAGTAGGAGACATTTGCTGGAGCATGGAGTATGAATGCGAGAGTGGGGACATTAGTAAAGCACTAATCAACTGTTGATAAAAACAGAATGGACTGAACAACTACATTGCTAATCTTAAATCAATAACATGATATGAGGTTAGCCCTGTGTCTCCAACAAAGTACCTTACATCTTAATAGCTTAGGAGATGCAAATAAATATATTTTTTTTTTCCAATTTAGCGTTTAAATGCAGTTCAAATATAGTCAGCACACTTTCAGGGAGAACCTGTAAAGAATGCAATGTGAAGAGAAGTCTCAATGAATGAGTTGTGTTATAAAAGCAATTCCCAAAGTATACTTTAGGTACAAGTAACTTGGGTAATAAAATGAAGTTTATTAAATGCTCGGTGTAATTTCAAGGTACAAAGCCACAACACGCAGTACTATAAAATGAAATATTGCCATGGGAAATCGCCACTTATCTAATTACCCGTGAAAAGCACTAAAAGATAAAGTTTATTTTCCATAATTCTTCATGCTGGAAAGGGGAAGCATTTACATAAACATTTTACCGCAGCTTTGACTTCCTCTGGCCTCATTCTGTCAACATATCACATAATCTTGTGGTACCATGCCGAGATATGTTCTGGCAAATGCAGGAAGTATTGGAGCATTTTCATTTCCTGCTGTCTGCTTCACTTTATTAATAACAGAAGTAAATTCTACTGGCAAAGCCCGTAGATGATTCAATACTGCTTTAATTCAAAGCAAACTAACAAACAAATAAGTCACAAAGCCATGACATAAATGCCTAATAACCTTGAAACAAAAGTGCATTGTCGAAGCAAAAGATTAATCCATGCATATGGTTACTGAAGTTATTATTGAGGTAAATCAGCAGGACAGATTTTAATTTTAAAGCCAGTTTTACAAGTTGTGAGGATGAAATTTAAGATTGCCCACTGAGAATGCAATCATTCGCATTCCTTAATGGAGCTTCCCACAGATTGTACTGGGAATACAATGGCCAAAACAATCTGCATATCCATTGTGAAACATGAAGGAAACAGTTCAGCACCAGAAGGGCAGGGGGTAGCACTGCACTGCCAAGCACCTGTTGTCATCCCCCAGTGGTTTAACTCAACATCTGTCGGTGGTGCCAGCCTTGCAACAGACCTGGGTGGCATAATTAGTATTGGCAAGATTCAGGTGCATGGGGAATAGGCATAGCTGGTGGCCCTTACAGTCCCCACTCAAATATATATTCTGTGTATACTTCTGTTAAATGGCTGCTCCCTTGTGCCAACCACTTTCACATCTATTGAAGTGAAACATTATTATACCAGTATGCAGAATACTGATGAAAACCTTTAGCTGGTTCAATGCATTGCCTGGTGTTGGGGCAGCAAGCTCATCAATTATGTTTACAATGTGAAATTAAAACCGTTTAAAATCATTTTTTTATAAAGGCAGAAGGAAGATTTGTTTGAAGTGTTATACAAAACTTCTTCAAATGCTTGCAGTCTGAATTTATAATCATAACCCTTCATGTTGTTTGACACATTTTTGCTGAATTTCTGGATCAGAATGTGGAGGAAATTTTAATTTATTCATTAAACTGAATGTAAAGATGTTCCCTCGGAATTACGGAAGAATGAATCTGTAAAAGTATCACTCATGGTATCAATGTTCCATTATCTGAGGTGAACCATTGCATCCAATTGCAATGTGTTGGAAGGAACTGCAGATGCTGGTTTAAACCGAAGATAGACACAAAAAGCTGGAGTGACTCAATGGGTCAGGCAGAATCTCTGGAGAAAAGGAAGAGGTAACGTTTTGGGTCGAGACCCTTCTTCAGCCTGAGAGTCAGGGGAAAGGGAATCGAGAGATATAAATGGTGATGTGGAGAGATGTACTGTAGAACAAATGAATGAAAGATATGCTAAGGAGTAACGATAATAAAGGGAACAGACCATCGTTAGCTGTGGGTGAAAAGGAGTTACAGACAATGAGACTCAACAAGACGACTTGGAAGCTGGTACAACGACTTGCGTGGGGGAGGGACGGAGTGAAATGGGATGCAAGAGTTACTTGAAGTTAGAAAAATCAATATTCATACCATGGGGTTGAAAGACGGGTCTCGACCCAAAACATCACACCTTGTCTTCTCTCCAGAGATGCTGCCTGAGTTACTCCAGCTTTTTGTGTCTATCCACTGGGTTGTAAGCTGCCCAAATGAAATATGAGGTGTTGTTCCTCCAATTTGTGTTTGGCCTCACTCTGACAATTGCAATGCTCTTTGGCTACTCAAGGGCAATACTTTATTTTTTTGTATTAATACCTGAAAGAGAAGGCATGACAGGAATATAGCAGTTGCCACAGTTGGATGGCCCACACCCACCTTGATGCCATTAGTATTCACTGAAGCTTATGTGACAAAGGCCGTTAGGCAATGACCTTCTGGTCAGGTGTGTGCCCGTAATGGCTGTGTTAAGTCAGTGATCTCATCCTTGGTGTAACAATGGCGCCACCTTGTGTTCTGCTCTGGATATCCAGTCACATGCACTTCCCCACTTTCCTTACCAACAATGGTCTAAATGAAGCATTATTCCAAGACAATGCCAGATACAGTTTATCCAGTGTTATATTGTACTCAAACACCCAGGTTCACAGTTTAACTAAATACTAATTTGATCTAACCAACTCCAGAAAAAAGAAAAATCATGGAAGAGATTCCCCAGTGTTGGGTTAGGCTTCCTCTCCAGAATTTGCTGAATGGCCACATTTTCTCCGAGGTCCCACCAAGCCCATGAGGAAGGCTGGCTCCGTCCTGGGGCTGGAGTTGGATTCACTGGAGATGGCTTGGAGGGGAGGATGCTCCTCAAAATGCGGAGCATCCTGGACAATGCAGCTCACCCCTCAATGACACCCTAGTCAACCTGAGGAGCACCTTCAGCAACAGACTGATTCCACCAAAATGCAGCACAGAACGCCACAGGAGATCATTTTTCCTTGTGGCTTTCAAACTGCACAACTCCTCCCCGTTCCATCGTGGGGTGGACTGACTCTCCTTCCCCCTACCTCCCCCCCCCATCCCAAATCTTTGCACATCCCCAATCCTGGACTTTCCACTCATCACTTTAATTTCATGTTTCATGTATCTTGTTGTATTTTATGACTGTTGGCAGACCAATTTCCCTCCTGGGATAAATTACATTATTTTGTATCGTATCGTATGGCCTCTAGCTTCCTCTCTGCTCATTGTTTCAGATAAGTTTATTGTCATATAAATTAATTCCTTGTCCAAGTGAAACTCATAGCATACACAGTATATACAATAATAATAGATCCAACAATAAATACAATGGTGAGTTCAAAACAACAGAATGGCGCAAAGTTGTAGCGTATTCTGAAGTAGTGCAAAAAATACTAGATGCCAATAAAGGAATAACTGATTGAGTTGGAGCTAAGAGTAGGAATATATGGCACCAATTATGGGAAGTGGGTATGAAAATGGTCATTGGTTTAGGAGTCAGATAGCAGTGGGGAAGAAGCTGTTCTTACGTCTGGATGTCCAGTATCAAGCTCCTGTATCATTTTTTTTTTTTTTTTTTTTTTTCAATTATTAAAAATAATATTTACATTACAATAAAACAAGCCAGAACCCACCACCATAATACAATACAAACATGTATCCATAATAAACTACTATACAACTATGATACAATCCTTATTGAGGATACATTCAACACCCTGCGGAGCCCAGCGGTCCCGGAACTCCCTCAGGGTTCCCTTTCTAATCCCACCCGGGCACGGACGTATCCCCGGAAAAGGGGCAGGCAGCTGGCTCGGGTAGAGCCCTCCACCATCTGGCGCCGTGACTCGCGGATGGCCAGCTTGGCCAGGCCCAGGAGCAACCCAACCAGGACATCTTCAGCCCTACCCTCTCCCCTACGCACAGGGTGTCCAAAGATGAGGATGGTGGGTGAAAAATGCAGCCAGAAGGCAAGGAGCAGCCCCAAGCTCCTGTATCTTGGTAGCAGAACAAAAAGGGAATGGTTAGGTTGGCAGACACCCTTGATGATACTTCCAGCCTTCCTGGTGCAATGTATCTTAAAGATGGACTGGATGGAAGGAAATGTTGAGCATGTGATGGACTGGGCTGTGTTCACTACTTTCTGTATGTTGGAGAAGTCAAGAGCAGAGCAGTAATCATACTAGGCTGAGATACAGCCCATCAAAAATACTTTCCATAGTGAATCTGTAGAAATATGAGAGAATGTGCATGGACATGCCAAATCTTCTCAGATGCCTATGAAAGTAAATATGCTGATGTGCTTCCCTGATCATCCTATCAGTGTGAGGGCACCAGGTATGTGTTAATGGTGATATGGATGCCCAGGAACATGGAGCTATCAATTCCATTGATGAGGGCAGGGTTATGTTCACCAACACCTCATCGCCACTTCCCACCCTGCGTCCTTTCATCAACAACCAAGTATTTCACATTGCTGAGCAAAAGGCTAGGTTGTTGTCCTGACACTATTAAACAAGGCTCACAATCTCTTTCCTGTACTCCTTCTCATCACTGTTGTTGATCTAGATGACAACAGTTGTGTCATTGACTAACTTCAAGATCAAGTTGTCACTATTCTTGGCCACATAGTCATGGACACAGAGGGTGGAGAGCAGTTGACTGAGCACACAACCTTGAGGAGCACCAGCGTTGAGGTCAGGGTGAAGCAAACATCGTGACCAATTCTAACTGACTGGGATCTGCCGGTCAGGAAGTCCAGAAACCAGTTCCCTACAAACATATCCCCATTCGACAATATTCTCACCTACCGATAATTATCAGCCAAATGGAGGTCTCAAGGCCAAGATAAATGGTTTAGAGATTAGCTTATTTGGTCTATGTAGGAAGGAAATGCAGATGCTGGTTTAAACCAAAGATAGACACAAAATGCTGGAGTTTTGGGTTGAGACCCTTTTTCAGGCTGAGAGTCAGGAGAAAGGGAAACGAGAGATATAGATGGTGAAAGCGAAAGATATAGAACAAATGGATGAAAGATATGCAAACAGGTAATGATATTTCACATACAATACAATACCGTTTATTGTCATTTGAACCTCAAATGAAGTTCAAACGAAAGTTGGTTTCTGCAGTCATACAACAAGAAAAGAACCAAGACACACAATTTACACAAACATCCATCATAGTGAATCTCCTCCTCACTGTGATGGAAGGCAAAGTATTGTCTCTCCCCTGCACCCCATTCTTCTCCCGATGTCAAAGTCAAAGCCCCCGGTGGGCGATGGTAAGTCCCGCGGCCATTAAGGCTGCTCTCTGTGTCTTGACGTTGAAGCCCCCTGCGGGCGCTAGCAAGTCATGCGGCCGTTAAAGCCGCGTCGGGCGATGTAAGGCCCCGCTCCAGGTCATTTTCAACCCCGCAATTCGGCCGGGAGAAGTTGCATTGTGGGAGCTCCGAAAAGTGGTCTCCCACCAGGGACCCATGAGCTCCTGATGTCACCGTCCACCAGACCAGCGGATGGTGCCTCTGAAGCTCCGGTCGGGCTGCAGCAGCGGGCCACCACAGCTCCTCCCGTTCCGAACTCGGCCAGCTCCGCAGGCTCCGCGACTGGAACCCCCAGGTCGTACCGGTCGGAGGCCGCTCCACGGTGCTAGGCCCCAACGACAGTGGAGACCCGACAGGGAAACGGTTGGGTCCCCCGTACAGGGATGAGATTTTTAAAAGTTCCCCCTTCACCCCACCCCACCGCGCCCCACCCCCGGCCCCCCACACATACACTCAACGGGATAAAAAAAGACAGACGGACTGCAGAGGCCGCTGCAACGTCAGTCGCTCCGCCCACTCCACAAGCATGGACAGCTTACAACCCAATGGTATCGATATTGATTTCTCCAACTTCAAGTCACCCTTGCATCCCCTCTCTCTCCATCCCTCCCCACCCAATTTGTTATACTAGGTTTAAAGTCGTCTTGTTTTGGTCCCATGGTCTGCATAGTTCATTCACCCCTAGCCCACAGCTAACGATGGCCTGTTTCCTTTATCATCATTAATTTTTTTGCATATCATTCATTCATTGTTCTTTATCTCTCTACATCACCATTTATATCTCTCGTTTCCCTTTCCCCTGACTCTCAGTCCGAAGAAGGATCTTGACCCGAAACGTCACCTATTCCTTTTAGCCAGAGATGCTGTCCGACCCGCTGAGTTACTACAGCTTATTTGGTCTAATGGTGTTGATGGCTGAGCTGCAGGCCTGTTAACTAGAGTCTTCCAAAGCCTCTTCTCAACAGATATTTAAGTGAGCAATTATTAGAAACATCTCCTGCAGTACATGTAAGTGTTTCTAAGATTTCTAAATTATTTTTTATTGCCTAAAGCATTCTGGTTCTGACTCTCCATCTGAATTTTAATTTTTATTTCCCAATCCTGCTGTTCTGCAAATGTACTCCCTTGAGAGCATCATTTAACTCATTTCTGGGATTTTTTTAAATCATAGCAATTAGGAACACAAGTGGGCCAGTTAGCCCTTTGAGTCTGTTTACTCTGCACTGAATGAAATCTTGGTTGACCTGCTTGCAACCTCGACTCCCGCAATACCACTTACCAACAGTAACCTCTCACCCCCCCCCTTTCTTATCAAATATCTCTCTATCTTTGCTTTAAAAATATTCAAAGACTCTGTTTCCACCATGTGGAAGATAATTCCAAAGACTCACAGACATCTAAGAGGAAAATAAAATCACTTCATCCCTGTCCAAAGTGCATGATCCTTTGTTTCTCTTCATTTTAAACAATGGGCCTTCATGCGCGATTTTCTACAAGGGGCAGCATGGTGGCACAGCGGTAGAGTTGCTGCATTGCAGCGCTTACAGCGCCGGAGACACGGGTTTGATCCTGACTACGGGTGGTGTCTGTAGGAAACTGCACGAATTTGGTGGCCTTGCACCATGCTTGAAGTGGTAGGAAACTGCACCTGAATTTGGTGGCCTTGCACCCTGCTTGAAGTGGTAAGAAACTGCACTTGAATTTGGTGGCCTTGCACCCTGCTTGAAGTGGAAGGAAACTGCATTTGAAATTGGTGGTCTTGCACCCTGCTTGAAATGGAATTTCAAGAAATAGCCGTGAGTCAACTACCAGCCCACCAGCCGTGAGTGAGTGAGCTGCCAGTACATCAGGCTTGAGTGACTGAGCCGCCAGCCCAAGAATCCATTCAGCCCACAATGTCGATACTAGCCCTCTGGAAATCAGTCCCTTCAGCCCACAACACCTATACTAGTGCTCCAGAAAGCCCCCCCACCCCCCCCCCCACTGGCCATCAATATTGGAATTGTTGGAGAGGTGGAATATTGTGTTGGGGAACCAGCCCTCCCGTGTGAAGCTGGGACCCAACGGGTCCCACTTAGTCTAGTACCCTCTATAACTGAAACACAAACTTCCTACATTTGTATTCAAATCCATTCTCGAGTAACTTTTCCTCGACTGTACATGCATTTGAATCTTTGGTGAATCACACTTGAATCATGCTCTGCAATTTCTCGCCATATATGTAATATGCATTGTTTATTTTATTTTTCCTGCCCACGTGGACAATTCCACACCTTCCCACATTATACTCCATTTGCCAGATGTTTGCCATTCACTTATCCTTCCCCATCCTTTTTTTGCCTCACCATGTCCTCCTGTGCTTTATATTCATTACAGGCTGAAACATGAAAAGATGATACAACTTATCTAAATACCTTTAATTCAGACCAGCAACAAGACCATAGACTGCCACTATGATCAGGATCAGCACATTCTCATGTTTCCCAATATCTTGTTCTTTTTTCTTCTCTGGTAGCCCATCAAGAGCAACAGTCACTTGATCCCATAGTAATTCTTTGGGTTCTGATGTGACTGAGGAGCCTCTGCTGCAAGTGGGGCAGTGGATCGTTGATGAAGGGGGTGGCGAGTCCAATGGGAGCTGACGCACTCCTTCTGCCATTTTTGCTGGATTTTCAGCGCTTCTTTTGATTCACCTGATCAGCGACACTCCAGATTTATCTTCACCATTTTGAGTGATCATGAGCCGGAGATTCCTGGGAATCAGTGAGAATGTTACATTGTTTCATGTAGGTTTGGGAAAAATCATTGAATCATTTCCTGTTCCCTCTTGCTAAGAATAAACCCAGAGTAACGTATCCAGTTTGGGAGTCGGGCATTGATGAGGCAAACAATGTGCCCCCAAACATCCCGGTTGTCAAACACTTTAATTCCCCTTCCCACGCTGACCTTTCTGTCCTAGGCCTCCTCCATTGTCAGTGAGGCCAAATGCAAATTGGAGGAACAGCATCTCATATTTAGATAGATAGATAGATAGATAGATAGATAGATAGATAGATAGATAGATAGATAGATAGATAGATAGATAGATAGATAGATAGATAGATAGATAGATAGATAGATAGATAGATAGATAGATAGATAGATATAATTTATTGCCACACAACCAGGGTCGGTGGAAATTTGGGTTGTCAGCAGCAGTACAATAATAAAGAACACACAATAAAACTGTAACACAAACATCCACCACAGCATTCATCACTGTGGTGGAAGGCACTAAAAATTTGGCCAGTCCTCCTCCATTCCCCCCCCCCCCCCCCCCCCCCCCCCGTGTACAGGAGCAGAGTCCAGAGTCAGTCCAGGATCGGCTCTTCCTCACCGGAGACCGCGGCTTTAAGATGGTGTAGGCCGCAGGCCGGCGGTCGAGATTTAAAGTCTCCGCCCGCAGCCAGAAGCACCGTAGACTGCAGGGCCGGCAGTCGAAGCTCCCCTCCAGGGGTGATGGTAAGTCCATGCCGGCCCCGCGGTAGGAGTTGGCTGCGGGCCGGCAGTGGTGGCTTCTTCTTCCCCCGGGTCCCCCACGTGAGATCCCGGGCTGTAGACGCCGCACCAGCTGGAGCTCTGCAGACCGCGGCTTCAGGCTGCGACTTCAGGCTGCTGGCTGCC
The DNA here is from genome assembly GCF_010909765.2 of Amblyraja radiata. Taxonomy (NCBI): domain Eukaryota; kingdom Metazoa; phylum Chordata; class Chondrichthyes; order Rajiformes; family Rajidae; genus Amblyraja; species Amblyraja radiata. Next base: position 10,375,201 of record NC_045970.1, read on the forward strand.
CCGGGCCAGCGAAATGGAGCGCTCCCCTCCAGCGAGCCCCAGCGAGGGCTCACCCGCTCCACGCCGAGAGCCCACGCTGCGCCCGCCGCTGAAGCCCCGGGCGCATCTCCGGGAAAGGCCGCGCCGATCCTTGATGTTAGGCCACGGGGGAGGCGACCTGGAAAAAGTCGCCTCTCCATGGAGGAGGCGACCGAAGCGGTTTCCCCCTTACCCCCATTTTGCTTGGGCAGCTTACAACCCAGTGGCATGAATATCGATTTCACTAACTTCAAGTAACCCTTGCACCCCCCCTCACTCCATCCCTCCCCCACCCAAGTCGTACCAGCTTCAATCATCTTGTTGAGTCTCATTGTCTATAACTTGTTCTCACCTACCCCACAGCTAACAATGATCTGTTTCCTTTATCATTGTTACATTTTTGCATTCATTTGTTCTACATCTCTCTACATCACCGTCTATATCTCTCGTTTCCCTTTCCCCTAATACCCAGTCTGAAGAAGGGTCTCAACCCGAAACACGCAGGTATCGAACCCGGCGTTCGGAAGCCGGGGTCACGTGACTCATGAGGTGCTGCTAGTTTTTGCGCGGTTTTGCTTTTGCGCGGCAGTTCAGTGTTGTGGCCAGACGTGTTGTGAGAACCTGTGAGCTAAGAAGCTATTTTGTGAATAAAATAACTTACAAAACTTAGTTGTCATTCTTGTGACCACCAAAACCTATTCCTTTTCTCCAGAGATGCTGCCTGACCCGCTGAGTTACTCCAGAATGTTGTATCTAACTTCTTGCCCCAAACATCTGACTGCTTGACGTGTTGTCCTTGAACAAAGCACTGATCCGGGTCCACTTATCATGCAGGTGAATTTGGAAGACTCTGCCGAGATAGTGTTAATGACATCTCTTCAGTGGCAAACAAAACTGCTACTACCATTGAGTTCTGCGCAGAAGTTGGAAGCATTAACCTACTGGAGAAAGAGCTGATGAAGTGGCATATGTAGGACTAAAACAAGGACTGCTCCATGTATCCCACAAGGGTACAGGCATGCTTGGACTAGGTTCCCACGTCTACAACTTTGATTTGGAGAAAGTGAATGGAGTTAGAAACATAGAAACATAGAAACATAGAAATTAGGAGCAGGAGTAGGCCATTCGGCCCTTCGAGCCTGCACCGCCATTCAATATGATCATGGCTGATCATCCAACTCAGTATCCCGTACCTGCCTTCTCTCCATACCCTCTGATCCCCTTAGCCACAAGGGCCACATCTAACTCCCTCTTAAATTAAACCAATGAACTGGCCTCGACTACCCTCTGTGGCAGAGAGTTCCAGAGATTCACCACTCTCTGTGTGAAAAAAGTTCTTCTCATCTCGGTTTTAAAGGATTTCCCCCTTATCCTTAAGCTGTGACCCCTTGTCCTGGACTTCCCCAACATCGGGAGCAATCTTCCTGCATCTAGCCTGTCCAACCCCTTAAGAATTTTATAAGTTTCTATAAGATCCCCTCTCAATCTCCTAAATTCTAGAGAGTATAAACCAAGTCTATCCAGTCTTTCTTCATAAGACAGTCCTGACATCCCAGGAATCAGTCTGGTGAACCTTCTCTGCACTCCCTCTATGGCAATAATGTCCTTCCTCAGATTTGGAGACCAAAACTGTACGCAATACTCCAGGTGTGGTCTCACCAAGACCCTGTACAACTGGGCATCGGAAATGTCCTCGTTCTTCAGGGAACGGGGATTCCCCTCCGCCACCATAGATGAGGCTCACACCAGGGTCTCATCCATACCCCGCAACACTGCTCTCTCTCCCCATCCCCGCACACGCAACAAGGGCAGAGTCCCTCTGGTCCTCACCTTTCACCCCACCAGCCGGCAAATACAACACATAATCCTCCGCCATTTCCGCCACCTCCAACGTGACCCCACCACTCGCCACATCTTCCCATCTCCCCCCATGTCTGCCTTCCGCAAAGACCGCTCCCTCCGCAACTCCCTCGTCAATTCTTCCCTTCCCTCCCGCACCACCCCCTCCCCGGGCACTTTCCGTTGCAACCGCAAGAAATGCAACACCTGTCCCTTCACCTCCCCCCTCGACTCCATTCAAGGTCCCAAGCAGTCGTTCCAGGTGCGACAAAGGTTCACCTGTATCTCCTCCAACCTCATCTACTGCATCCGCTGCTCTAGATGTCAGCTAATTTACATCGGTGAGACCAAGCGTAGGTTGGGCGACCGTTTCGCCGAACACCTCCGCTCAGTCCGCCTTAACCTACATGACCTCCCGGTGGCTCAGCACTTCAACTCCCCCTCCCATTCCCAATCCGACCTCTCTGTCCTGGGTCTCCTCCATTGCCAGAGTGAGCAACAGCGGAAATTGGAGGAACAGCACCTCATATTCCGTCTGGGGTCCTTGCGCCCTTATGGCATCAACATTGAATTCCCCCAATTTGGCTAGCCTGTGCTGTCCCCTCCCCTTCCTTCACCCTCTAGCTGTCTCCTCCCACCCTCCCATCCGCCCGCCCTCGGGCTCCTCCTCCCTTTTTCCTTCTTTCTTTCCCCACCCCCCATCAGTCTGAAGAAGGGTTTCGGCCCGAAACGTCGCCTATTTCCTTCGCTCCATAGATGCTGCTGCACCCGCTGAGTTCCTCCAGCAATTTTGTGTACCTGCAGTAGAACCTCCCTGCTCCTATAGTCAAATCCTTTTGCTATGAAAGCTAACATACCATTCGCTTTCTTCACTGCCTGCTGCACCTGCATGCCCACTTTCAATGACTGGTGTACAATGACACCCAGGTCTCGCTGCATCTCCCCTTTTCCTAGTCGGCCACCATTTAGATAATAGTCTGCTTTCCTGTTTTTGCCACCAAAATGGATAACCTCACATTTATCCACATTATACTGCATCTGCCAAACATTTGGCCACTCACCCAGCCTATCCAAGTCACCTTGCAGTCTCCTAGCATCCTCCTCACAGCTAACACTGACCCCCAGCTTAGTGTCATCTGCAAACTTGGAGATATTGCCTTCAATTCTCTCATCCAGATCATTAATATATATTGTAAATAGCTGGGGTCCCAGCACTGAGGCTTGCGGTACCCCACTAGTCACTGCCTGCCATTGTGAAAAGGACCCGTTTACTCCTACTCTTTGCTTCCTGTTTGCCAGCCAGTTCTCTATCCACATCAATACTGAACCCCCAATACCGTGTGCTTTAAGTTTGTATACTAGTTAATGGACAAGTTGTTCAATATGGCTTGAATTTTCCAGGAGTTTTTCAAAATGATACCAGTGTGCTACATGTTGCACAGTTTTACAGTGGATGAATACTTCACCAGGGGTCTGGTAAGAAGCCATAAGCTAGTCACTGGGTGTGCAAAGTTCTCCCTGCTGCTGATCTCTGTCTCAATCCATTTACTTTTGGGGTATGTTTATTATTAGTGATGACCACTGAGACATGATTACAGCATTCATATACCAAGGCTGTGTTACTCCAAGCAGTTGTCTTTCTCGAACCAGTGCCACCTGTTTCTGCCTGCTTTTTAACTATTATACGGGCAGTAACTCAACTTTTTTGTTGGTGTCAAGTTTGTTGAGGTTAATGATTATGGCAACATTAATCTTCATAATTTCAAGATGACCCAGCTTTTCAGATTTTCCAAAACATGTTTGTCATCAATTCTCAAGGATGGAAGCTTCGACGTATTTAGTAGCATGACGAAGACCTTGAGTTAAATCATTTTTCAAGGACCTAAACGGGTCGACAGAGTGAGATTGTTTTCCGCACTTGAAGGATGGCACCTTTTGTTGGAAAATCCATTGCATTATTACCTGAATGGAATGTTGGTTTCCTTTTCAATTCTCCATGTTTCATTGGTACTCATTTTAAAGCGGTTAAAATGCACTTCATTTTTTAAACGTTTTTGAATTGTCACAATATGTTGATTGCCTTTCCTTGAGCCTTTTCACTAGAATGTCTGCCTTCAGTCGAAGGGCAATGTCTGTTAGAATAGAATAGAATAGAATGCAATTTATTGTCATTCACACCTAGGTTTGAACGAAATATCATTTCTACAGTTTTTTTTTTTACATCACAAAACAATCCAAGACCCACACTTAACACAGTTTACATAAACATCCATCACAGTGAGTCTCCAACATCTCCTCACTGTGATGGAAGGCAGTCTTTATCTCTTCCCTTTGTTCCTTCTCCCGTGGTCCAGCAGTCCAACTGCAGTGTGGAGGCGAACTGGGGCTCCAATGTTAAAGCCCCCGGAGGGCGATGGTAAGTCCTGAGGCCGTTTAAGCCACGCCGGGCGATGTTAGGCCCCGGCTCCATGTCCTTAAACCCGCAATTCCAGCGGGAGAAGTCGCCGTTGCGAAGCTCGGAAAAGCGGTCTCCCACCAGGGACCTGCGAGTTCCCGATGTTCCTGTCCACCGGGTCTGCGGCCGGTGCCTCCGAACTCCCAAAGTCGGGTCGCAGCCGCACGCCACCACAGCTCTTCCTGCTCCGAAGTTGGCCAGCTCCGCGATGTCAGTTCCGCAGTCTCTGCAACTGGAGCCATCAGGTTAGTCCCGGCCGGAGGTCGCCGCCGGCTCCACGATGTTAGGCCCAACGACATCCGAGACCCGATAGGGAATAGTCGGGTCCCCGCACAGGGAAGAGATTATCTGTTTCCCCCACAGCCCCCCCACATATACACAGCTAAAAAAAATAATAAAAACTAACTCAAGACATACATTTAACAAGACAAAAATAAGAAAAGACAGACGACTGTAGTCGAGCCGCTGCCGTTAGGCGCCGCCACTAACACCACTGTTGCTTTCCTTCGCTATAATCTGACAACATTTCAAATCGACTTTGTAACAGGTGGGTTTCAGTTGTATTCTGCAGACCTTGATCTCATGGTGATGTATAAAATCATGGAAGGAATAGATCGGGTAGATGCACAGAGTCCCTCTTGTCCAGAGTAGGTGAATCGAGGACCAGAGGACATAGGTTTAAGGTGAATGGGAAAAGATTTAATAGGAATCTGAGGGGTAACTTTTTCCACACAAAGGGTGGTGGGGGTATGGAACGAGCTGCCAGAGGAGGTAGTTGAGGCAGGGATCATCCCAAAGTTTAAGAAACATTTAGACATGTACATGGATAGGACAGGTTTAGAGGGATATGGGCCAAACACTGGCAGGTGGGTCTCGAGTGTATGGGACATGTTGGTCAGTGTGGGCATGTTTCCACACTGTATGAATTTATGACTATGACTTTATGTCAGGCAATCTTAGTTGTACTTTGATTTCCACAGATTTAAACAGATGAGAATGGATTTTATTATTATGACCATGAAGTTGGCTACTGAATTGTGATTCTCTAGAGTATTATGTCAAAGGAGATGCATTGCTTAAATATATTTTCATCATCCCACTCTTCAATGTATTTTACCATATTGACATCACTGTTTTAAAGTCATCTCAGTAAACAAGTGACTGAAAGAGATTGATCTATCCAAGAAAAGACAAATGCTAAAAAGCCAACAACTGTACTCACTCTCTAATATAACAACATTTAACAGTCTTCATGTACGATGTTTAACACTTGAGATACCACTGGCGTTTTTCAGATAATAACACAGTCAACAATCGCAGGAAAGTGTGGGTTTGATGTAGCAGTGGTATATTTTCTCAGACGGAATGCATGTAATGTGTAGGAAGGAACTGCAGACGCAGGTTTAAAGATAGACGCAAAAAGCTGGAGTAAGTCAGCGGGACAGGCAGCATCTTTGGAGAGAAGGAATGGGTGACGTTTCGGGTTGAGAAGAAGGGCCTGAAGAAGGGTCTGGACACGAAATATCGCCCATTGCTTCTCTCCAGAGTTTCCCGCTGAGTTACTCCAGCTTTTAGAGTCTATCTTCGGAAAGTGAGTAATAGCTACACCGCATGGTTTATATAGGAAGTCTGCAATGAACACAGGAATTATTTCCCAAAAAAAGCACAGAATTCAGATAATTCAAAAATTGTCATAAGGTAAAGTTGAAAAGATTACAAAAGCTTTTTAAAACACAATGTATAGTAAATTGTAAAACCCGGTCCTGGGCCAAATCTGCACAGACATAACCATATGATTTACACTGGTCATCAAATGAAGCTGCATTACAAGTACTACAAAATACATAGCACAGAATACCAAGCTGTCCACCAAAGATTCCCAGTTCAAAGCTCAATAACTCTCCTAACACCTTCTTACATTCACTGCCCCACAATGATCTCTCATCCCCTATGGCTTGCTCTTGTACAATCACACTTCACCTCCGTTGCACCCTCTTCACACTTTCCACACCCTCCATTCCATTGGAACCCTCACTTCCTCACACTTCATCTTCTGCAGTCAACCTCTGCCCCATACAACATCTACATTGTGTAGGAAGGAATTGCAGATGATGGTTTATACCGAAGATAGACACAAAGTGCTGGAGCAAATCAGCGGGTCAGGCAGCAACACTGGGGAAAAGGGTGTGTTTGGGTCGAGACCCTTCTTCAGAGTGAGAGTCAGAGGAAGGTGTTCCATCCTGAAACGTCACTTGTTCCTTTTCTTCGGAGATGTTGCCTGGCCCGCTGAGTTGCTCCAGTACTTTGTGTCTATCTTCACCATCTACATTATAGAGCCTTGACAGGCACATTCTCCGAACTGCCCACAAAATGGTTAATAAAATGCTCTCGTTATACTGGCATAACTAGTCTGAGGGAGCAGGCGATGAATGTGGCATACTGGTATTTAAGGAATAAGCCCAGGGATTAACCACATGAGTAGCAACATTGGGGCAGCTCCATGAAGTGCCTCATCAAATTATTTTGCTTCCATCCAAATGATCACAATGCAGGAAAAATGTTCCCGATGTTGGGGGGGGGTCCAGAACCAGGGGCCACAATTTAAGATTAAGGGGTAGGCCATTTCGGACTGAGATGAGGAGAAACTTTTTCACCCAGAGAGTTGTGAATCTGTGTAATTCTCTGCCACAGAAGGCAGTGGAGGCCAATTCACTGGATGTTTTCAAGCGAGAGTTGGATTTAGCTCTTAGGGCTAATTGAATCAAGGGATATGGGGGGAAAGCAGGAACTGATTTTAGATGATCAGCCATGATCATATTGAATGGCTTGAAGGGCCGAATGGCCTATTCCTGCACCTATTTTACAATGTTTCTATGTTTCTTCAGCGTTCGCAAACCAGTTATTGCTCTCTGCTTGTCTGGCAGCATCACTGGAAAGCAGAACAAAGTTATCATCTCACGTCAAAGGCTCTTCATTAGAATTGCAAAGGTGAGAACACATTGCCAGCATTTTCTGTTATTGAATCAAATTTTCAACGTCTGTGTTTCCGGTCTCTCTTTGCTTACCATTTACAATGAAAGTTAGCCCCTGCGCATTTTCATTTCCAATGCAGAAAACACTGAGGCAAATAAGGAAGGGAGAGCCTTTCTCGTTCTTCACCCTTTTGTCTGTAGTTACTCCTAATTCCTGCAGCATTCCTACAGCTTCCCCACCTCCTCCACAATTCCCAGCCACAATTCCCAAAAAAAGACACAACTCACTCTCTGCCCCCACCAAACTGACGAGGGAGCAGAAATATGGATCGACTGGGCGTATATTCACTGGAAGTTAGAAGGATGAGAGGGAGAGGGGATCTTATAGAGACATATACAATTCTTAAGGGATTGGACAGGCTAGATGCAGGAAAAATGTTGGGGGAATCCAGAACCAGGGGTCACAGTTTAAGATTAAGGGGTAGGCCATTTAGGACTGAGATGAGCAAAAAGATTTTCAGCCAGAGAGTTGTGAATAGACAATAGACAATAGACAATAGGTGCAGGAGGAGGCCATTCTGCCCTTCGAGCCAGCACCGCCATTCAATATGATCATGGCTGATCATCCAAAATCAGTACCCTGTTCCTGCTTTCTCCGCTTATCCCTTGATTCCGTCAGCCCTAAGAACTATATCTAACTCTCACTTGAATACATCCAGTGAATTGGCCTCCACTGCCTTCTGTGGCAGAGAATTCCACAGATTCCCTAATTTGAGGAAGGACATTCTTGCTATTGAGGGAGTGCAGCGTAGGTTTACAAGGTTAATTCCCGGGATGGCGGGACTGTCATATCCTGAGAGAATGGAGCAGCTGGGCTTGTACACTCTGGAGTTTAGAAGAATGAGAGGGATTCTCATTGAAACATTTAAGATTGTTATGGGTTTGGACACGCTAGAGGCAGGAAACATGTTCCCGATGTTGGGGGAGTCCAGAACCAGGGGCCACAGTTTAAGAATAAGGAGTAAGCCATTTAAAATGGAGACAAGGAAACACTTTTTCTCACAGAGAGTGGTGAGTCTGTGGAATTCTCTGCCTCAGATTCTCTGGATGCTTTCAAGAGAGAGCTTGATAGGGCTCTTAAAAATAGCGGAGTCTGGGGATATTGGGAGAAGGCAGGAACAGGGTACTGATTTTGGATGATCAGCCATGATCATATTGAATGGCGGAGCTGGCTTGAAAGGCCGAATGGTTACTCCTATATGCAAGCAGTCAAGAGGCATGCAGATACAGAAATATCTTCCAAAACTCAACTACAGAAAATATCCACGGGAAAAGTCCAAGAAACTGACCAGCTCTAGGTTGCAAGCAGTCTGTATAAAGAGGCAATTCCTTCAAATTGACCTGCATTGGTTTATCCTGACCATAGTTTGAAGGACAAGTTTAGTACAAGGGACAAGCCCAGCACTGTGTTCTCCAGAGAGCCCTGCATTCAGTATATCGCCCCTGCATTCAGAGTATCGCCCCTGCATTCACTTTCAAGAGAGATCCGAGAGCAGATATCTGTCGTATGAACCAGCTATGAACCAGAACAATTCTTACATGCCGCAGCTGTAAGTAACATTTGATGCAACCACAACAAAACAAGATACAGTAAATGATCAGTAACACCAAACAAACTAGACCATGGTGCAAACAAAACTATGTATGTGGAGCTAATATCAAAGTAGGACTCAAAGAGCAGGAGTAACTCAGCGGGTCAGACAGCATCTCTGGAGAAAAGCAATAGGTGACGTTTCGGGTCTAGACCCTTCTTCAGTCCGACCTATTCACCTATTCCTTTTCTTCAGATATACTGTCTGACCTGCTGAGTGACTCCAGCTTTTTGTGTCTTACTTTGGTTTAAACCAGCATCTGCAGTTCCTTCACATGATATCAAAGTATGCTTCTACATGCTTCCAGTCCAATGCCGATGAGGTGGCCTGTTGAACACGAGGCACCTTATTGCACTGTGCCTGTTGTTCAGGTGTGAGATTGATGCATGGGTCCAAGGACTGCTGGGCAGGGTCCCAACACATAATTGGGGTCAAAAAGTTCACCTCGTGCTTAATTAGATTTCTCTTCACTCGAGTCATGATCAATGTGATTGAGTTTTCCAGGCCAGCATGGTGACCATTTCACCACAAAGTTATCAGCAGAACTCTTCCTCGACATTATCAACACAGTTAATAGAATCATTCCATACACATCACACAATTATTTGAAACCAATCTGCAACTTGATATCGTTGCCTATTTTCTTCGCTCCATAGATGCTGCCTCACCCGCTGAGTTTCTCCAGCATTTTTGTCTACCTTCGATTTTCCAGCATCTGCAGTTCCTTCTTAAACACTGCATCTTGATATTCTATTTTTAACTTCAAACTTCACAGAGGTTCTGATTTCTGAATACAAGAAAGTCCACAGTATTTGACAGCTAAAGCATTCTTTACTGATTCAGTATTTACAGGACAAATTATCAAGGGGCATTTGACATTTATCCACCATGTACTGTACTTCCTAACTACTGCCATATAAATATGCAATAAATCCCCTATGAAATCCCTGAACACTACAGTGCTGTCAAATAGAGCATTTGTCTGTTTACCTTACTAGATTCTTATCAAGGTGACATATGTGTCCCATCTGAGAATATTTAAGATTATCATTTCCAACATTTAATTTAGTTTAGTTTAGAGATACAGCGTGGAAACCGACCCTTCAACCCACCGACCCCACACCGACCTGCGATCCCTGCACATTAACACTATCCTACCCCCGCCACGGGTACCATGTAATCTCATGCTACCTGCTCCATGGTCAGATAGTTGGCAACTAAACCGCCTCCCCCACCTACTTTGACAGATGAGGAGGGGGCTGTGGACCCCCAGCAGGACCAAAAACAAGACCTGTTAAAGGGCGGATGAACTCCTAGCGAGCCAATGGCCATCCACACTTCAGTAGAAGTGGCGATCACTGTCGTACACAGCATTGTAAGGAATGATGATGAAGCACACTCACCAAAATCCTATACTTCCAGCGGCGGAAGTCCGCAGGAACTGGAGGACAGAGATGATTGATGCGTCCGTCACCGTTCCCGTCGGAAACCAGCACCACTACGTCGCTAATGTTCTCAATGTTGATGAATACACTAGGGACAATTTTTTTACATTTATACCAAGCCAATTAACCTAAAAAACGTCTTTGGAGTGTGGGAGGAAACTCGGGAAAACCCACGTAGGTCACGAGGAGAACATACAAACTGCGTACAGACAAGCACCCGTAGTCAGAATCCAACCCGGGTCTCTGAGCGCTATAAGGGGCAGCAACTCTACCGTTGCGCCACCGTGCCGCCCTTTCTGGCTGAATCATTCTGTTTGGTTTTCGTATTGCCCATTATACATTTGTCAATGTCTAGCTGCGTTAATTAATCAATGCCACAATGGTAATAAGGCTGATAGTTATGTTATTCAAGGATTCACAGTGAAAGCTAAGATGACTCCTATGGGCTGTGCAAATCGTTTCATCACACGGTCCAAAAAACAGCAAATAAATAGTTGCTGAATCTAATTAGAACCAATTAATTTTAGCTTCGTTTAGCTTCCTAGGAAAGAGGTCTCTGGATATTGTTATCTCATTTACCATGACCATCACTAGTTTGTCATTTTCTTTTTACAGATGACGTCTGTTTATAATGGGGGGGGGAAAAAACAGTCAAGCAGCAGTTTTGGAGGCAAAGGAGTTGTGGACATTTTGGGTCAAGACTACACCAAAAGCATCGACCATTCCTTTTCCTCCTCAGATGCTGCTTGACTGGCGAAGTTCTTCCAGCAGTTTTTGCTACAGATTCCAGCATCTGCAGTCTCTTTTGATTCCTGTTTCGAGTGGGATGGTTTGGAAAAAACTCTAAATTATGATTATAGACAATAGACAATAGGTGCAGGAGTAGGCCATTCGGCCCTTCAAGCCAGCACTGCCATTCAATGTGATCATGGCTGATCATCCCCAATCAGTACCCCGTTCCTGCTTTCGGAGAAAGGAAATGAGAGATGAAGACTGTGGCTAATAAAGTTACTTGTTGAGGATTGAAGGACAGAGCAGAGGCTCCGAGACAGAGTGCACCTCCTCCCTTTTCTCCCAGCTCTTCCTGCTCTCCCCAATCTTCTACCTGCTCCCGATTGTCCACCACCTCTAACGACAGACCTATGAGAACAACTCATTTGTGAAGGGGAAAGGTCCCTCACACGATGCTGTTCTTTCAAAGCCCCTCAAGCTTGGTGCGGCCATGCTGAGGCCTGCAACATCTAATTGGTTGGTTCCAGCAACTTTGGGTCATGACCTCCATGTAATCCAAGTTAAGGGCCTGTCCCATTTTCCCGAGTTACTCACAAAGTCTCCCAAGTTTTCCCCTTGATTCAAACTCGGAGATGCCAGTCGTAAGTACTCAGGCTATTTGTTTTACTCGTGGGCATTTTTCATCCTGCTGAAAAAACGTCCCGACTTACCTGATGCCCTGAGTACCTATGGCTGGCATAACGAGCCACTACGATATATCTACGGACTCCTGCGGACTGGCTATGGACTCCTACGGACTCGCTACGGACATTCTCCGAGTTTGAATCAAGGGGAAAACTCGGGAGAATTTGTGAGTAAATCGGGAAGGTGGGACAGGCCTTTTACTGATGTTATTAGTTCCAAACTCACGGAACTAATTGTACTTGTCTGTACAGAGTTTGTACGTTCTCCCTGTGACCCACGTGGGTTTTCTCCGGGATCTCCGGTTTCCTCCCACACTCCAAAGACGTACAGGTTTGTAGGTTGATTGGCTTGGTGTAATTGTAAATTGTCCCTAGTGTGTACGATTGTGTAAGTGTGCGGGGATCGCTGGTCGGCGGGGACTCGGTGGGCTGTAACTCTAATCTAAACTAAAACTAAAACATGACTTTTCTCCTGAAGCATTGATAATCTGACCTTCAGCTTATATGTAGCCAAATGTCTCAAGACCATAGCTGTCTTTGAATGTATTCGCCAGAGATTCATGGAAGCATTATTCTTTTTCCTCTGTCTTTAGGCTTTTCCCAGGTGATGACTGTACAAGCAGCAGCAACACACACCATGGCACTCGACAACAGTCAGCCTGTCACATTGTCCTTGCGGTCACATGGCTGCCAGAGGTCGCTGGGGAATGTAACTAATGAAATTGACAAACTTGGACTGGGTGACATAATTCACGTGAGGAACAAATGGAAATGGAGGATAAAAGGTCAGAGAAAGCTGACATCCCATGACATATCACTGTTATTTAAATATGGGACAGCTCACCTCAGGAAAGAGCTTGATGATTTATTTTCCAATTGCTTGAACCCACATGCAATCTCTTATCAAAGGCAGCCAAACATAAAATGTTGAAACTGTAACAATAGCAGTATCATATAAGTACATACACTATGGTCACTATCAGGTATCCCATCAGCCCAGAGTGACTAGCTTTCAGTCACAAAGCTTTTCACTGCTACCTTTGTCACCTTAGTACTTTGTAGCTGAAGTAGATTGCTCTTAATCTGAAACCAAGGGCCATTTAGAACTAGTCGCCTGGAAAGGAGAATGACATGAGCCTAACATCCAAAATAAAAGTTATCTAAGCATAACGAGATGTGTAGGAAGGAACTGCAGATGCTGGTATAAACCGAAGATAGACACAAAATTCTGGAGTAACTCAGCGGGTCAGACAGCATCTCTGGAGAAAAGGAATAGGTGACGTTTTGGACGTTTCCTTTTCTCCGTAGTTGTTGGCTGACCCGTTGGGTTACTCCAACTTTTTGTGTTTATCTTCTTTTTTATTTAAGCATAATCCTTGCAGACACCAACAGACACCGGCTCTCTTGGTTTTTCAGTTCCTTCCTCTTCCTCATACCGGTCTGTATGCTCACTCCTTTATCTCAGAGATGTTTGTACACCATTTAGAAAGGAAAGGAGTTTTTAATTAGGCTTTAGGGTCAGAGGAAAGGGAAACGCCTTCCCCTTTCCATTTCCCCTGACTCTCAGTCTGAAGAAAGGTCTCAGCCCGAAACGTCACCTATTCCTTTTCTCCAGCGATGACTGACCAGCTGAGTTACGTCAGCTTTTTGTGTCCATCAAGTCAAGTCAAGTCAAGTCAAATCAAGTCAAGTCAAGTTTATTCGTCACATACACATACGAGATGTGCAGTGAAATGAAAAGTGGCAATGCTCGCGGACTTTGTGCAAAAAGACAAACAAACAAACAACCAAACAAACTACAAACTGAATGGAACAGAATCACATATTCTTTTACATATTAAATATTGTGGGGGGAAGGAAAAAGGGAAAAAAAAAAACAGCAATGTTTTAAAAAGCAGTAGAGTGGCACAGTAAAGTTAGTCCCTGGTGAGACAGGAGTTTACAGTCCTAATGGCCTCGGGGAAGAAACTCCTTCTCAACCTCTCCGTTCTCACAGCATGGCAACGGAGGCGTTTGCCTGACCGTAGCAGCTGGAACAGTCCGTTGCAGGGGTGGAAGGGGTCTCCCATGATCTTATTGGCTCTGGAGTTACACCTCCTGATGTATAATTCCTGCAGAGGACGAGTGTAGTTCCCATAGTGTGTTCGGCCGAACGCACTACTCTCTGCAGATCCTTCTTGTCCAGGGCAGAGCATTTCCCAAACCAGATTGTAATATTTCCGGACAAGATGCTTTCCACAGCTGCTGAGTAGAAGCACTGGAGGATCCTCGGAGACACTCTGAATTTCCTCAATTGCCTGAGGTGGTGAAGGCGCTGCCTTGCCTTACTCACGAGTGCTGTGGCGTGTGCTGTCCATGTCATATCCTCAGAGATGTGGACTCCCAGGTATTTAAAACAGCTCACCCTATCCACAGTATCAACCATAATAAGACTCTTAAAGACTGATAATGGCCAACATCCAAACAGTCTTGCTGAAAATCTAGACCAGTTGTAATTTACGTTTCGGAAAAATAGGTGAGGATGTGTCGGAAGTAACTGCAGATGCTGGTTTAAACCGAAGATAGACACAAAATGCTGGAGTAATTCAGCGGCACAGGCAGCATCTCTGGAGAGAAGGAATGATTGACGTTTCGGGTTGACATCCATCTTATGACAGTCTTTGTCTGACATGTTTTTCAGACATACGGGTGTCTTTGAGTCTGAAGAAGGGTCTCGACTTGATACGTCACCTATTCTTTCTTTCCAGAGATGCTGCCTGTCCTGCTGAGTTACTCCGACATTTGGTGTTTATCTTTTTGTATGCTTAGGCTGTGTTCCAGAACTTCCAATCGATTTTGCATTTTAAAATTGATTTCTCATTCATTGTCCTGGGTGCCACATCCAACCTTTCATCTCCACTTTGCTTCAGATCCCTCCAACAGTCACAGCTTTTCATAATCATAATCATGATCATACATTATTAGCCAAGTATGTTTTGCAACATACGAGGAATACGCGGAGTCAGGGGATACGGTGAGAAGGCAGGAACGGGATACTGAACGTGGATGATCAGCCATGATCACAGTAAATGGTTTGATTCAATTTATTGTCATTGCACTTTTCAGTGCAACGAAATGGTTTAGCCTGCAGTCATAACATAGAATAAATAACAAACACTCAACACAGTTTAAAGTTCCAAAGTCATTGTCTCTTCCCTCCTTGCTCTCCCTCTGCGCTGAGGCAATCCAAGCCTCCGATGTTGTGACCCCGCCGGGTGATGGTAGGTAAGTCCCGCGGCTGAACCCGTGCTCCGCAAACAGGACGTTTCAAACTCCGCGGCCCGGGGCGGTCGAAGCTGCCGAAGTTGCCGTCCTCCAGTCCAGCGGACGCAGCTGTAGTTGCGGGAGCTCCGGAAAACAGAACTCGAGCTCCCGATGATGTCGTCCACTGGCCCGCGGCCGAGCCTCCGAGGCTCCAAAGTCGGGTCGGAAGTTGGGTCGCCCCGCAACCACAGCCCCGAAGTCGGCCAGCCTCGTTGATAAGTCCTGGCTCTGCCTCCGCAGCCTCGAGGTCGGTCGCAGTTGGAGGCCGCCAGCTCCGCGATAGGCCTCAGCGCAGACGGACACGGAGACCGGGGATATGGCAGGAAAGGTCGCATCCCCCTCGAAGGAAGAGTCAAAAAACATGTTACACCCACCCCCGCCCCCACACATACACAACTAAATAAACCGAAATAAACTGTAAAAACGACACGAGAAAACAAAAAACAGAAAAAACAAACGGACTGCAGGCGAGCCGCAGCTGCAAGGCAGCGCCGCCACTTCCGGATGGTGGTGCTGGATTGAAGGTCCGAATGACCTACTCCTGCACCTATTGTCTATTGTATGAATTTCATTTGCCATACAGTCATACCAATAAATAGCAACAGAACACACAAAATACATTTTAACATAAACATCCACCACAGTGACTCCCCCACATTCCTCCGGGTGGTTTCACCACTCATCCTTCCACTCAAGCATGCTGTCGAGAGTCTTTTTGACTGGTGATCCAGTTTTCATCATCCTGCTGTTCAACTGATACCACAGTACCTGCCTTTGGAAAGATCTTGCTGGATAGATAGCAGAAGAACCACAGCCAGTTGCTCATTCAGTCACATTTACTCGACTTTCTCAAATTATTGCTGCTTTTTGTGTACTGGTTGAACCTATTCCATTAATTTCAGTTTACTTAGATATTATTTATGTATGGTCCTCCATGCCAGCGGGATTTATGGTATTTTGATGGACTGATATTTTGTTCTTTGGTTGATCAAACACCATTCGGTTGATCTCTGTAGGACTGTGCTTGCAGGTAGAAAGCACTTGACAAAAACAAGTAATGTTTCTCGACAATGCAATTCAGGCTCGACCTTTTGTACGTTTTAAGACACAACTATGTACTGCAGAGTGGGTAGGCTGGAACTGCAAATGCTGGTTTACACTGAAGATAAACACAAAATGCTGGAGTAACTCAGCGGGACAGGCAGCATCTCTGGAGATAAGGAATGGGTGATGTTTTGGGTCGAGATCTTTCTTCAGACTGGGAGTCAGGGGAGAGGGAGTCTAGAAGTATGGAAGGGTAAGGTGTGAAAATGACAGATCAAAGCAGATGAATGTTAAGGAAATGCAGAATGGTTCATTATTAGCTGAGGGGAAGGTGACAACAATAACACATGTGGCTGTGGTGGTGCGTCTGGGTTACTTCAGTTATCTCACAGAATGTACAGTGGAAAACCTCATGTCAGACCGCATATCCTGCAGGATTCATCTCATCATAACTGCTCAAATATATTTAAATTATAAAATATTCAAACAACTGATCTTTCACGATTCAAGTGCAGCTAGAGCAGGGATTCCCAACCTTTTATGTCCCGTTTACCCCTGGCAACTTTAATAGCACATAACAATGTTATTTCACTTATTTATGAACAACTAATGATGAACAGATACCAGAACCAAACACAGTCAGTCAATGAGAAAAAATATGTACAAATCCAGAATCAACAAATTTACCCCCTGGGTAGGTGAAATTTATCCCCTGGGGGTAAATTTACCCCAGGTGGGGAACCCTTGAGCTAGAAGAACTGCAGTCTCACAGCTCCAGTGACCCGGGATGAATCATGACCTCAAGTGTTGTCTAAGTGGAGTTTGAACATTCCCCGCTGTAACCCCGTAGTTTTTTCTCCAGGTGCTCTAACTACCCCCCACATCCCAGAGATGTGCAGATTGGTTGTACATTGTTCAAAGCATGTGGGTGAGTAGCATTAGGGAAGGGTTAATGGGAATGTGAAGAGAATAACATGGTTAAGGTAGGATTGGTGTAAGAATAAGGGGCAAGCCATTTAGAACGGAGTTGAGGAAACCCTTTTTCTCACAGAGAGTTGTGAGTCTGTGGAATTTTCTGCCTCAGAGGGCGGTGGAGGCTGGTTCTCTGGATACTTTCAAGGGAGAGCTAGATAGGGCTCTTAAAAATAGCGGAGTCCGAGGATAGGGGGAGAAGGCAGGAACGGGGTACTGATTGGGGATGATCAGCCATGATCACATTGAATGGCGGTGCAGGCTCGAAGGGCCGAATGGCCTATTCCTGCACCTATTGTCTATTGTAATATTGAAATCTTAATGGTTGGCGTGGACTCGGTGGACTGAATGGACTGTTCCTGTGACTATGATATTTAACATTCTCTATTTGGTTTCTTTGTCGACACTGAATAGTGAATTATCACCTACTTAATTTTTACAAACAAGCATCTTGAGATTATAAAGACCATTACCCAATAAATATTTAACAATTCTAACCAGGTACTGGGTTGGCAAATTAATGCTTCCATCCCAGGAGAGCCTGGATTTAAATCCAGGCCAGATGGGAGGATAAATTACTTTTTGCCTTATGGCTACAATATTTCAGTTTGAAATAACCTTGTGTAGGCTTAACCCAATTCCTTTGCTGTGCCCGCAGCAACACCTCTCATAATTTAGACAAGCTGACATAAAATTGGCAATCACATTCAAAACCTGCCACTTTTATACATATCTCTGTGGACCGAGCCAAACTCTAAGGTGTGACAATCTCTATTTCGATTCAATTGTTCCCGCAAGGTCCTATATTAACGATGTTGCACTTCCTTCCACACACAGAACAATAACAACAACATGCATTTAACATACCAAGATGTTAAATCCTTTATGACGATGTTGCCAGGTCTCGAGGGTCTGAGCTATAGGGAGAGGTTGAGCAGGCTGGGAATCTATTCCATGGAGCGCTGGAGGATGAGGGGTGATTGTAAAGAGGTGTATAAATGTCTCTGGTATAGGTGTATAAGTCGGTGATAATTCACTATTCAGTGTTGACAAAGAAGCCAAATAGAGAATTTTAAATATCGTAGAGTCACAGGGAGATACAGCACAGAAACAGTCCATTCAGTCCACAAAGTCTCTTGCCCAGAGTAGGTGAATCGAGAACCAGAGGACATAGGTTTAAGGTGAAGGGGAAAAGATTTAATAGGAATCTGAGGGGTAACTTTTTAACATAAAGGGTGGTGGGTGTATGGAACAAGCTGCCAGGGGAGGTAATTGAGGCAGGGACTATCCCAACATTTAAGAAATAGTTAGACAGGTACATGGATAGGACAGGTTTGGAGAGATATGGACGAAATGCGGGCAGGTGGGACTAGTGTAGCTGGGACATGTTGGCCGGTGTGAGCAAGTTGGGCCGGAGGGCCTGTTTCCACACTGTATCACTCTATGACTTTATGCTTCATAGCAAAATATGACATTGGTTTGCATAAGTGAATATTACTTCAGCAGTCCTAAAGCTAAAGTAGGAAGGTTTTAATGAGAAACTTGAAGGATGTGGCAAGGTCCAGTGGTTTAAGAAGGAAATTCCAGAGTCACCAACTGTGAAGCAGTTAAACCAAGGATGATCACATAGACAAAATTTAAGGAGTGCAAATGTCTCAGAGGACTGTGGGGCCGAAAGAGATTGCAGACATAGGAAGAGTTTAATAAAATAATATAACTGTACCAATAGATCAAGTGGAACAGGAATTGTTGAGAAACTACAAGAAAAGATAAAATGAAAAATTAATACTTATTCAGGAATAGATTCTTGGTTAGCGATGAAGGTTTATGGGAAGGATTTTGTTTCCTCTCTATTAATAATGAAATTGTTAACATGTTATATAATTGTTTCTGAACTTGAAAATAAACAGGAAACTGAGTTGGATGATCAGCCATGATCATATTGAATGGTGGTGCAGGCTCGAAGGGCCGAATGGCCTACTCCTGCACCTATTTTCTATGTTTCTATATTTAAAAAATATTTTGCAACTGATGGTTAAAAATTGAAAGTCTTTGTGCTCTATTTGGCCATGTTTTAACCAATAGAGAGACACAAAATGCTGGAGTAACTCAGTAGAACAGGCAGCATCTTTGGATAGAAGGAATGGGTGATGTTTCGGGTTGACCCGAAAATATCCAGAGATGCTGCCTGTCCCGCTGAGTTACTCCAAAATTTTGTGTCTATCTTCGGTGTAAACCAGCATCTGTAGTTGCTTCTTACGCATGTTTTAACCAATTTGGAACCTTAGCTAGTACAGGTACTAGAAGGGAAAATATTCTTCAGTTCCTGGATCCTTGAACTTGAAGCACACACAAAAAAAAATGTTGATCATCCAGTTCTTCAAATCTAATTAAATTATTTCCAATTTAGATTTCAGAAAGCCGTTATTTTACAGCAGACGTTTTTACTAAACTCTACTGCTACTGTTTATTTCCAGTCCACTGGATACATGACCTTCCAACATCGAGGCCTGCAAAATACTTTGTTTCTGATAGTTAAACAAAGATGTGGATGTTCCTGATTCAGCAAAATAGTTGCCGTGTGAACAATGTATGAGACAATTATCCTTCATATCACAAAGCCTTAGCTGTGATTGAAAATCTCAAGGATGGCCGTCCAATTTATCTGCTGCTTATCACTCCCGTCTCCGTGTTTAAAGGCTTTTTTTGCTATTTGAATTTGACTAAACTGTTTAAATTGTAACCCCCATTGTATTACAGGCAGTAATCTCCATTTAACTCAAACATTTTAGTTTATAAATGTAAATCGATGAAATCAAACATGTTGGGTAAATCGCAGATTATCTGGCCTTTTATAAGCAGGCTCAATCACAGGTACACAATCCATAGACAATTCTCGTATAAAGATCTTTATTGCTGTTCCCATCAGCTTTTATTTTATTCGCATATTGCTATGCCTGGCACAGACATCAAGGACATAGCAGAGTGTATGAGAACAGAACAATGCTGCTGTCTGTTCCCTTCCGAACGCAGAGATAACTAACTTGTTAAATAGACAATGCAGAGTTTAGTACACTCTGTTGCATGCATACAGAACAGTCAGATACTGTATAATCAGCTTTTCTCATGTCTCGTCAATTTCAATGTATTAGCGGCATCTTTCATCATGATGAGCACTTTCCGAGGATATTCTATGAATGCGCCCTATGCTCCCCAGAAAATAATGGCACAGCATAGATTGTGATACACAATACCTGTTGCCACAAATTTAATATATCTGCTGATGAATTGCCATTGCTACAGTGATTATTATCATGAGTTTGTGTCTTTTTGCACAGACCCATAAGTCATAAGGTCATAAGTGATAGGAGTAGAATTAGGCCATTCGGCCCATCAAGACTACTCCGGCATTCAATCATGGCTGATCTATCTCTCCCTTCTAACCCCATTCTCATGCCTTCTCCACTGATACCTGTACTAATCGAGAATCTATCTATCTTTGCCTTATAAATATCCACTGACTTGACCTCCCATGGTCCTGGGACCCAAAACATCGAACCACAATCTGCACCTGTGTTGAACTGAAGCTTATTGCCTGGGCTCCATCCCCAAATATTTTCCAGTAGCTTGCCGCCCTCGTATGATAGAAACATGGAGAGGAGTTCTGGAAACGCCATCAGAGGAGGTTGGAAAATCACAGTACTGGCTCAGGGAATCAGAAAGGTGAGAACATTGAGGATCCCAGGAAGAATTTGGATGATTTGGGAACACAATAAATTTGAGTGGGATGAGGGCGGATGATTAGAATGGGGCTTGTACACAAAATCAAACAGGAATGAGAATGGGTATGGATGGAAGAAGACATGGGAGAAGTCAGGAGATCAAAGGGGGAATAAATAATTGCAGAAAAATGATTATAGCTGGTTAGTACGGTCCTAAAAGTCACAGTCTACACGTGTGTACAGACTCCTCAAACATGCGTGTGAAATGCCACACCTTTGTGGATAGACCCCATGACAATGCCGTGAACATTGTCTACAGTATTGTGGTATCACATCCACAATAATGATACACGTTTGCTTTCCATTTGTCGTGAACATGTGCAAATAAAGGCCTTTACCTGTGTAACCTGAGCTCGACTGCGTGCTGTGCCCACGAACTGTGCACCTCAGGATTCCTTTTAGAAAATAAGTTCATCCAAATGCTCATCTGCTCACTTTCACACATAGCAAGAAAGAATAGGAATGTTTCCAAAAATCCTCCTGCTCATCGCTCAGCCAAGATCCAGTTGATTTGATTTATGAAGAAGCCACAAAATAATAAGCCTCTCCATTTGTCTTAATTGGTTATGGGACAAAGTATGGAGGAGCCCAACCCCAATGGATCCTGAGGAGGCTTTTGACAATCATTCTGAATACCGGATGTGAACTAGGCGAGGTACCTAACGAATACTTTGCATCCGTTTTCACCATGGACATGGAGGTTGGTGAGATCAGTGTGGAGAAGGGTCTCAACCCAAAAAGTCGCCTATTCCTTTTCTCCAGAGATGCTGTCTGACCCAATGAGTCCAGCTTTTTGTGTCTATCTTCAGTTTAAACCAGCATCTGCAGTTCCTTCATACACAGTTCCTTCCTAATAAACAAAGGTAGTTTGAGATTGAGAAGTAGTGACCTCAGTACCAAGACTAACAAAGATAACATTGTTAAATAAAATAGTAGCAATAACTCATGAATGCTCACTTGCTCACTTTACTAAATGAAGGAAGGTTGGGGCTCTTGAAATGTATATAGATGACTTGGACGTAAATGTGAATGGGTTTGTTAGTAAGTTGGTTAGTTGCTGGGATCGTAGACTGCAAGGAAGGCTGCCAAAGTATAAAGTGGGATATAGATCAGCTACAGAAATGGCTGGAGAAATGGCAGGTGGAGTTAGATCCGAGCAAGTATGAGTTGTTGCACTTTAGGAGGTCAAATGCAAGGGAAAAATATACAAATAATGGCATGACCCTAAACAGGATTGCTGTACAGAGGGATCTTGAGATCCAAGTCCATAACTCCCTGTAAGTGACAACACATGTAAATAGAGCAAGTGGATAGTGGTAAAGAAGACTTATGTTCAGCTTGCTTTCATAATTGGAGCAGTGAGTATAAGAGACAGAAAGTCATGATGCTGTTTTGTAGGACTTTGGTTAGGTCGCATTTAGGGTATTGTGTGCAGTTCTGGTCATCCCATTACAGGTAGTATCTGGAGGTTTTAGAAAGGATGTGGGGTGGAAGATTGCAACCTTCTTTCGTGTGGCGTGCACAGCCTAAAGTTGTTGGGCAAGTTGTTTTATTTGATCTTCAGTTTGTGCACATCGAGTTGATTGCATTAGTCGAAACAGCCCTGTTTCGACTAATGCAATCAACTCGATGTGCACAAACTGAAGATCAAATAAAACAACTTGTCCAACAACTTTAGGCTGTGCACGCCACATGAAAGAAGAAGGAGAAGGAAAGGATGTGGAGGAGGTTTACCAGAATGATGACTAAGCTATGGGCGTATTAGCTAAAGGAGAGTATGCGTTTACTTGGATTATTTTCTCTGGAACGCTGGAGGTTGCAGGCAGACCTGATGGAAGTATATAAAATGATGAGACAGTACAGAGTAGATATCAGAACTTTTTCCCTGGATGGAAAAATCAAATACTAGAGGGCATAGCTTTAAGGTGAGAGGGCACGCTTTTTACACAGAGGGTGGTGATTGCCTGGAATGCACTGCCAGGCGTGGTATGTAACACAGATATGATAGTGACCTTTAATAGACCTTTGGATAGGCATATAAGAGTTGGTCTTGGCATCATGTTTGGCACAAACATTGCAGACCGAAAGGCCTATTCCTGTGCTGTACTGTGCAGGAAGGAGCTGCAGATGCTGATTTAAAGGGAAGGTGGAGTGAAAAAGCTGGAGTAACTCAGCAGGACAGGCAGCATCTCTGGAGAGAAGAAATGTGTGATGTTTCGGATCAAGGCCCTTCTTCAGTCTTCTCCAGCTTCAGACTGAAGAAGAGCCTCGACCCGAAACGTCACCCATTCCTTCTTTCCAGAGATGCTGCCTGTCCCGCTGAGTTACTCCAGCTTTTTGTGTCTATCTCATGTGCTGTACTGTACTGTTCTATGTTCTAACTCATGCAGAGGCCAAAGATCCCCATAAAAATCATCCCGTAATCCAGCAGTCAGTCTATGCACCTACCATTTTCCTCAACAGATAACTCCCCTTTAATGACTCCGTTTTTGCTCCCACCCACTTCCTATCTAATTCAAAGTCGACCCAATCATTAAAATAGGCAGAGCTCAATAAAGTAAAGGCCCTGTCCCACATTCCCGAGTTACTCACGAGTTCTCCCGAGTTTTCCCCTTGATTCAAACTCGGAGAATTATGGCAATAGCCAGCCGTAGGTACTCGGGGCTATTTTATTTACTCGTGGACATTTTTCGACATGCTGAAAAAACGTCCCGACTTACCTGATGCCCCGAGTACCTATGGCTGGCATTACAGGCCACTACGAAATATCTATGGACTCGCTACGGACTCCTACGGGCTCACGACGGACATTCTCAGAGTTTAAAGCAAGGGGAAAACTCGGGAGAATTCGTGAGTAACTCGGGAAAGTGGGACAGGGTCTTAACATGAGTGTTTCTGGCCAGTCTGTGAGTTAGGAGTCTTTTGCTTACGTCCACAAAGTATAGTTTAGCAGAACAGGTTAAAATTAAAAAGAAAATAATATGATTAGTTAAGAAGCAATGGTGTGGACAAACGCATAATTATCTACACAAGGTGTTACAACCCTATTCTATAAAAGTGCACATAAATAATAGCATTGCAATTATATGTAATTCACTATTGTTTAGTTCAGCAGAAACCATTTGCAATGCAGCTAACTCTAATAAAGCTGAGTTCAATGAACAATGAGTAGATGTGATTAGCTCAGTCCCTAATCATTCAAACCTCAGTGACCTCAGTACCAAGACTAACAAAGATAGCATTGTTAAAGAAAATAGTAGCAATAACTCATGAATGCCATTGCTCACTTTGCTAAATTATCGGTCTGAAGAATGGCCTTACCTCCCAGTGCCGTTATTCCTCCCCCATTCCACTTAATGATGCTGGAGGTTTGAGATGTTAAATGCTTACTTAGACTTTAGAATGAATTGTTCCGCAATGCACAAATGTTAAAACCCGCTGCTCATTTCATTCCAAGGCTTGCTTTGCAAAGCACATACTATTTTTCTTCACACAAGAACATAACTCAGCAAGACAGGCAGCATCTCTGAAGAGAAGGAATGGGTGACTTTTCGGGTCGCGACTGAAAGTCAGGGCCCTCACCCCAGACTGAAGAAGGATCTCGACTCGAAACGCTACCCACTCCTTCTCTGCTGCCTGTCCTGCTGAATTACTCCAGCATTTTGTGCCTATCTTCGTTGTGAACCAGCATCTGCAGTTCCTTCCTACACCGAATACACACTAAATAAAATTAGTACTAATTCGCATATATATTCAAATAAATTGAACAATGGTTTACATTAGAAACATATTTGTGTGATGATCAATACTATTACATTGTTTTTCTGCCATTGTTTCTAATCCTTCTAGTCAGTATCTTTACAAATAGATAGCATAAAATATGTACAATATGGTACTGAGCAGACATAATAAAAATATGACTGATTAGAAATATTACAGACATACCACTCCAAAGACATACAGGTTTGTAGGTTAATTGGCTTGGTATAAGTGTAAATTGTCCCTAGTGTGTAGGATAGTGTTAATGTGCGGGATTCACTGGTCGGTGCAGACCAGGTGGGCCGAAGGGCCCGTTTCCACGCTATATCTCTAAACTAATCTAAACTAAACCAAAAGGAACGAATCAGTTCCATAGTACAGAAGATGGAGAAAGAAAGCTTAGGAGGTGTACAACCTCGGCATGAGAGACCAAGCAAGTAGAGCACAAGCTAATGTGTAGCGATCCAGCAACCGAGCTATATTAACAGCTATTGTGTACACATGCTGGCAGTTTGGGCTCATTAGGAATGAGTATAGGTTTGGAAAGGAATCAGTGTGTATCTTATGTGTAGGAAAGAACTGCAGATGCTGATTTAAACCGAAGATAGACACAACTGAAAAGCTGGAGTAACTCAGCGGGACAGGCAGCATCTCTAGAGAGAAGGAATGGGTGACGTTTCAGGTTGAGACCCTTCTTCAGACTGGTGTATATTACATGTTCAGTGTGTATATCACATGCTTTTGACCATGTCAGGGCCTAGAGATTTTTGACCTGTTTTACAGAATAAGAAACAATTATGAAAAGTCACAAGTGTTCAAGCTTATGTTCTGCAGGTTGAACACAGATTTTCCAGCAGCCTCAGTTCTAGAGCTTTTCTGGATTATCCGTTTTTACAAATCCACAGAGGTCACGTGTTAATGAAATGAAAACACACCCCTCGCCTGCAAAGAATACCCCTCACATGCCCCGAAAGTGCCACGGAGTGCCAGAAACTTAAATAAAACAAGTGTAAAATGTAAACTGAATGTGAATGGAATGACGTGCCGACCCATCCCTGGCTCCCACCATCTCGCTGGCTGTTTGGAGCCTTGGAGACCACCCCCCCGCTCCCGACTCGCAAAGACCACCCACCGCACAGTCCGGTGACATAGCGGTTGTTGCTGTTCACGTTGTAGCCCCTGGGAACAGCACCTTCTCACTGTGGGCTCCCTCTCCTCTCACGTGCTGCTGTTTCTTACTGTCGGCGGTTGCTTTATCCACTTCACGATTGTCCGCCGCCACCACCACCGCTCTGTCCAGTCGACCTCTCCTAGACCAGACCTATCTCAATGACTTTCACCCAGTAGCTCTACCTGCTTTGAAAGATTGGTAATGGCCACTTCTGCACCAGTCTTCCAGCCAATCTACATCCCCAATGCAATTTGCTTGCAGGGATGCCAGAACCAACTGGTGTGCCTCCCCGAGGTGCCATGGGCATAACTCCATGAAACACCAGTGAAGCAAGGTGTCCACTTGATAACCCCAATGATATACTTGCAATTACAGGATCAGTTTGTTTTTATGAGCTTGTTAACCTATAGGTAGCTGTTTATTGCATTCAGAGTTATTTATTGTCCTTAGCATAGGTTGGTATATTAGGTTAGATAGTTAGATAATACTTTGGCTTTGGGCATGGTTTTCTTAGTTGAGCACTTATCCTGGAGTTATGGCACAAGAACTGTGTGTTTTAATTGTAATTTAAGAACATCAATGTCAAGATGCTATCCGTTTATACAGCTCAGCCTTCAACACTAAAATATGGAATAGGTTCATCCTTAAATTTCTGAAAGCTTTAGATTAGATTAGATTAGATTCAATGTTATTGTCATTGCACTTTTCAGTGCAACGAAATGGTTTAGCCTGCAGTCATAACATAGAATAAATAACAAAACACACACTCAACACAGTTTAACATCCACCACAGTGAGTCCACCAGGCACCTCCTCACTGTGATGGAAGGCAAAAAGTCCCAAAGTCATTGTCTCTTCCCTCCTTGCTCTCCCTCTGCGCTGAGGCAATCCAGCCCGCCGATGTTGTGACCTCGCCGGGGACCTCCATCTACAACTGGCTTCATTGTTTCCAAACAACAGTTGGTTGGATTTGGTAATGTCCCTGTCCATGATCCTAAACATTGGTGTTTCTCAAGGTTTTGTGCCCAGTCACTTGCTCTACAATGAGTGGCCAAGTACAATGCCAACTCGACTGTTAAGTTCACCGATGATAGTACCTCTGTCGGCTGGATCAACAAGAATGATGTGATGAACTGCAAGAGAGAGAGTTAGAGCTTCATGTCATGGTGGCATGACAACAACCTACCCCTCAACTTCGGCACACAAAGGAGTAGGTTGTTGATCTAAGGAAATCGGTGGTGAGCACAATCCTACCCTCATCAATTAAACTGCTGCAGAGAAGGTCAACAGTTTCATTTTCCTAGGTGTCCATATCATTAGCAACCTAACTTCACCCCTTCAAGCTAATGAGATGATCAAGAAAGTGCAAGTGTGTTTACTTGGAGGAGTTTAGTTTAGTTTAGAGATTTAGTGTGGAAACAGGCCCTTCGGCCCATTGAGTCCGCACCGACCAGCGATCCCCGCACATTAACACTATCCTACCGACACTAGGGACAATTTACAATTATACCAAGCCAATTAACCTACAAACCTGCACATCTTTGAAGTGTGGCGAGGAAACCAGAGGTTCCAGAGAAAATCCATGCGGTCACAGGGAGAACGTACAAACTGCGTACAGAGAAGCACCTGTAGTCAGGATTGAACCTGGGACTCTGGCACCATAAGGGGGCAACTCTACCACTGTGCTGCCCTCTTGGCATGTCATAGAGGATTATCTCAGGCTTCTACAGTTGTGCTATAGTAATGAGATCTGATGGGATACAACACTGCCTGGAATGGCGAGTGCCCTGGTCTTGCAGCCTGAATTGGTGGAGTGGTGATTGTAACTCAGTCCATCACAAACTCATCATTTGCTTCTCTTCTTTCATCTTCAAGGTACTTTGCAACTAAGCCTGAAAGTATTATCACGGATGTTTGCCACCCTGGCCATTCCCTTTTCTCTCTACTGCTTTCTGGGAGAAGATACTGGAGCTTGAAAGTTCAGACATCCAGACATAAGAACAGCTTCTTCTCCACTGCAATCAGACCCCTGAACCCGTCACCCCTTTGCCACCTCCTTCCTGGAGGTGCTGCACAATACTCTTCATCTTAACTCTACTTCATTTAGTTATTTTGTGTAGTTTTAGTTTAATTCAGAGATACAGCACGGAAACAGGCCCTTCAGCCCACCGAGTCCGCGCCGACCAGCGCCTTTTAAATATGTAAAACACGAGCCAAGAGTCATGGCAAGGATGAAGAGTGTTTTATTGTCATGTCCCAGACAGAACAATGAACAATTAAATTATTCCTTGCAGCAGCAAAACAGAATATGTAAACATTGTAGTCTGTAAACAATATAATAAATGAGAAAAAAATGATCAGTGTATATAACAAACAATATACATATATATAATATATATATATATATATGTGTATGTGTTTGTGTTTACATATATATATGCATACATACATATACACACACACACATATATATATGTACTAGACCAAGTGCAGACCCATTGGGTCTGTTTTCCCAACGCGCATTGCGGGGGGGGGGCTGCGGCATCACACTCACACTAACCACCCCCCAAACACACAGGTGGGGGGAGGGGGAGACGGGGTGGGGAGAGGGGAGGGTGAGAAAAGGGGAGGGAGTGGAGAGGAGGAGGAGGAAACGGGAGAGATTTGGGGGGCAGAGGAGAGCGGGGTAGGGAGAGAGAGAGGGGGATGGGAAGGGGGAGGAGAGTGGGGAGTGGGAGGAGAGCGGGGAGGGCAGGAAGGGGGGGAGAGGGGTAGGGGGTGGGAGAGGGGTAGTGGGGAGTGGTGCAAGAGAGAGAGGAAGGGGGTGGGGGGGAGATGGGGGTGAAGAGGGGTGGGTGAGGGGGTGGGAGGGGAGGAGGAGATTGGGGTGGGGGAGGGGATGAGAGAGGGTGGGGGAGAGAGGGGTGGGGGAAGGGGAGAGAGGGAGGAGGAGGGAGGGAGGAGGGGGAGGAGGGAGAGGATGGAGGAGGGGGAGGAGGGAGGGGAAGGAGGAGGGAGAGGGGGAAGAGTGTGGAGGGAGGGGGGGAGTGGTAGGGGGATGGGGGAAGAGTGGGATGGGAGGGGGAGAGGGGTAGGGGGAGAGAGGGGTATAGTGGTGAGGGAGGGGGAGGATAAGAGTGCGAAAGAGGGGCAGAGGGGTAGGGGGAGTGGTGGAAGACGCAGAGATGGGTAGGGGGGAGAGGTGGGGGGAGGAGGGGGTTGGGGGTTGGCGTGGGGGTTGGGGTGGGAGGGGAGCAGGGAGAGGGGTGAGGAGAGAGGGAGAGGGGAGAGAGGGGGGAAAGGGAGGAGGAGAGAGGGGGGTGGGAGGGGTGAGAGAGGGGTGGGGGAGGGGGAGAGAGGAGAGAGGGAGGGGAGGATGGAGGGGAGGGAGGTGGAAGAGGGGGAAGAGTGTGAAGGGAGGGGGAGAGGGGTGGGGGAGAGAGGGGAAAGAGTGGGGAGAGTGGGAGGGGGTGGGGGGGAGAGAAGTGGCAGTGGGGAGGGAGGGGGAGAGGGGTAGGGGGAGTGGTGGAAGAGGGACAGAGGGGTAGGGGGAACGGGGTGGGGGGGGAAGAGGGAAGGGAGTGGGGTAGAGAGGGAGGGATGGGGGTGGGAGGAGGAGTGGGAGAGGGGTGAGGAGAGGGAGATGGAGAGGGGGAGGAGAGAGGGGTGGGGGAGGGGAGGAGAGGGGGGAGGGGAAGAGAGGTGTGGGGGAGAGGAGAGGAAGGCGAGGAGGGAGGGGGTAGGGGGTAGAGGGGGAAGAGTGTGGATGGAAGGGGAAGAGTGGGGAGGTGGAAGGGAGTGGGGGGGAGGGAATGGGGTGGGGGACTGGAGGGGGGTGGGGGAGAGAGGGAAGGGGTGGGGGGGGAAGGGGGAGAGGGAAGGGGGGTGGGGCAGAGAGGGATGGGGGTGGGAGGGGGAGTGGAGGGAGAGGTAGAGGGGTGAGGAGAGGAAGATGGAGAAAGGGAGGAGAGAGGGATGGGGGAGGGGGAGAGAGGGATGGGGGAGGGGGAGAGAGGTGTGGGGAGGGGGGGAGGAGGGAGATGGGGTAGGGGAGGGAGGGGGAAGAGTGTGGAGGGAGGGGGAGAGGGGTGGGGGGAGAGAGGGGAAATAGTGGGGAGGGAGAGTGGAAGGGGGAGGGGTAGGGACAGTCCACCTCTTTCTCTATTCCCACACACGTGATGACGCGCTTCGACACAGGCTGCGGAGGTGGGGGCTGGGGCTGGGGCTGGGGCTGCTGCAAAGGCATATGTAAATGGATCCATTCCGATTGGACATCTGTGAGCATTGGGCATTGTGACATCACACGATGGAACGTTCACCAACATTCTCACCAACATTCTGTGAGTGAGAAGCTGTTTTCTTTTGAAATTTTGGGGTGGGGGGGAGGAGAAGGATTTTATTAAAAATGTGTACATAAACACGACAAAATTTAATCAGGAGTGGATACTTAGAATGAAAAGTGAAATCTCTACCGAAATGGAAAAAATCTCGGCGATTCTGCATCTGGTTTTGGCCTAGCAACGAATCAAAGGCTGGCAGTCACAAGTCAGGCAGACACACACACACACACACACACACACACACACACACACACACACACACACACACACACACACACACACACACACACACACACACACACACACACACACACACACACACACACACACACACACACACACACACACACACACACACTCACACTTTTATATTATAGATAGATAGATATACACACACATACACATTTACACATACACACACATATATATATATATACTGTATATGTATAAGAAAGAACAGCAGATGCTTGTTTAAATCGAAGGTAGACACAAAATGCTGGGGTAACTCAGCGGGACAGGCAGCATCTCTGGAGAGAAGGAATGGATGACGTTTCGGATCAAGTCTGAAGAAGGGTCTCGACCTGAAACATCAACCATTCCTTCTCTCCAGAGATGCTGCCTATCCAATATATCTATGTCTATCCATATATATATATATATATAAGTGCGTGTGTGTGTGTGTGTGTATATGTATCTGTTTATAGATATATAAATAAATGTATGGATGAATGCCTGGATAAATATAAATATATATATACACACACATACACATGAAAACAAACAAACAAACAATAATAGTGCAAAAAGACAAAAGCTTATTTGGAGGTTGTAGTGTTCAATAGCCCAATGGCAAGGGGAAGAAGTTGTTCTTCTTTTGCTCAACTACAGAAAGATTTTCAATTATCTATCCAGGCTCATTTACAGGCTTACTTAATTTACAATTTCCACCAAAATTATTTCTATTCTGTATTCAAGTAGGTTAAACACAGTTAGAACGACTGTACCCGGAGGCATTGCTGCTTTACTGGAGGCATTATTTGCCCTTCATTTGATTGTGTGTTTATTGGTTATTCAGCTGCAGACACCATCCTGTGCTGAGTTATAGAGCTGCTGCCTTACAGCGCCAGGGACCCAGGTTGGATCCTGACTACCTGTGCTGTCTGTACAGATTTTGCACGTTCTCCCAGTGACCGCGTAGGTTTTCTCCAAGTGCTCCGGTTTCCTCCCACACTCCAAAGATGTACAGGTCTGTAGGTTAATTGGCTTGGTAAAATTGTAAATTGTCCCCAGTGTGTATAGGATAGTGTTAGTGTGCAGGCGTCGCTGGCCGAAGGGCCTGTTTCCTCACTGTACCTCTAAACTAAACTCTCTAAACTAATCTAAACTAAACCATCAATACTGATGCTACTATCTGTAAGTTGCCCACCAAGCCTGATTTGGAAATATATTGCCCATCCTTCACAGTCACTCGGTCCAAATCCTGGAACTCCCCTTTCAAAAGCATTCTTCTTCTTCTTTACTTGTCCATCTTGTTACAAATGTTGACCGGCTGGCCTGAAAAATATGCAAGCTTCCGGTGACAATCAGTGGAAGCCAACACTTGTCGAAATGGATGATGATGGTCAGAATTAGCTCAGGATACTTACAGTTTCCAGCCCCGCGACGTGGACGCTGCTGCTATGGGGCCTTCAACAGCAGTTGGGGTATACAACTCACCAGCACCTTCTCAGAGGCAATTAGGGATAGGAAATGAAATGCAAGCGTAGACTGTAAAGCCCACATCCCTTGATTAAATATAAAATAACACCATGCCCCACCCAACTCCAGAAGGAGCCTCTGGTTAATAAACATTATCAGGGTTTCTCTCTCCAGTCCAAGAGTGCAAAGACCTTTCACCACAACTCCACTGCTAACCCAAATGGGCCAACAGTTAACTCAGCATGAAGTGAGGTTAAACTGAGACATTGCTACGTTGTAGGCGTACCTTTCACTAAAGAAATATCTTGTGTCATTAGAGTTATGTCCTGACTTTAAGTATGTTTTACAATAGAACTGATCATCTAGTTTGTCTGTTTTCAGGAAAGATAATTACAAGGTGTCAAACAGACAGTTCATTAGAGGATCCAATAATGGGAGATGGCGAGTAACTCAATTATCTGCTTTGTGGCCATAAAAACAAAATGACTGGACAGAATTGCCGATATGTTCTGCAGCTAGGAGCGGTGTAAATCACATCAGGTTTAACAGCTTATGAAATTGGTTCTCCAGAATAATGAATTCACAAATGTTTTAATTGCACTAAATACATCATTCTAAATAAGAAATGTAGGAAGAAACTGCAGATGCTGGTTTAAACCGAGACACTAAATGCTGGAGTAACTCAGCGGGACAGGCAGCATCTCTGGAGAGATGGAATGGGTGTCTTTTTGGGTTGAGACCCTTCTTCAGACTCAATCTTGACCTGAATCATCACCCATTCCTTCTCTCCAGAGATGCTGCCTGTCCCGCTGAGTTACTCCTGCATTTTGTGTCTTAATAAGATATCAGGCTAAGGTAAGATGTCAGGTCTGTAGGTTAATTGGCTTGTAATTGGCTTGGTAAAATCCATTTCTATGGCATCTCCAATTTCATGATTTTTTCTTATTAAGGATAAATTGTGGCTTGGGTGCAGCCTGTTCAGTTATTGCTTTGTTCAGGGCCAAAACTAATAGAATTTAAGGACAAGTTGAAATGCCTCTGGCAGATACTGTAAACAGGCAGGGTTTACAGTGTAAAGATAAGCAGCCACATCCAAATCATTACTGAAAAGCAGCTACAACATCAAAACAATGCCACATAATCTTATAAACTTTAAGATGGCCTTTGAAGGAGTATGAAATGATGGGCTCTGGCAGATCCTAAACAGCTATAATGTTGATGAAGAAATTGTTAGACTAATTCGATTCTTGTATAAGATTTCAAATAGTACAACGTTTGTAAAGAGAGTAAATAATCGCTTCCATTATTAGGTGTTATTCAAGAATATCCTCTTTCCTAGTTGTTATTCAATATATTCTGGAAAACAATTTAAAAAAATGCTGGGGAATATTACCTGAAGTACATTTAAGGAAATAGGATTATTACTGAAGAAGGGTTTCGGCCCGAAACGTTGCCTATTTCCTTCGCTTTATAGATGCTGCTGCACCTGCTGAGTTTCTCCAGCATTTTTGTGTACCCAGGATTATTAATAAAATTGGTTTATCAAAAAATGAGCAGGCTTTTAAGAATAACTGAAAAGGAGGTAGGTATGAAAAATGTTTTTATTAGATGCACACCAGTTAAATCAGTAAAACAAACTTAATAATGACTGGCTGTAAGCTGCAAGAGGTTAAATACTTGAGCTCCACCATCACATCAGATGAAATGCTAATTGCTGAAGCAAAGATTTTTGAACCACTGGGTGGCGCCCGTAAAGGCCGCCTCGCCAATAGTCTGCCTCGTCCCTTCTCTGTTTTTATTATTTTAAGTATCTTGAATGTTTATTTTAATGTCTCTTGGTATGTTTTATGTGGGGTGTGGGGAGGGGGGGATCGGGCGAAACCGTTTTCAGTCACTTACCTCAACGGAGATACGATTTTTCTCCCCCTCCCCCCCCCCCCTTTGTGGCCTACAACGTGGAGTGGTGCGACCTTTCCTGGAGACTGGCCCGGAGCTTCAAGCTGCGGATGTGGCGCGGACTTACCATCGCGGAGCATTGGATCTTTTGCCGAGTTTCGCCAGTGTTGGAGTTCCGACCACGGGGCCTGTGGACTTTAACACCGTGAAGCAGCGGTCTCCGATAAGAAGCGGCTGGCTCGGGAGCTCCATGTGTTCCGATCTGTCCCGATGCTGGAGTTTCAATCATCCCGACCAGAGGGCTTGAACAGTGGACCGTCAGCAACGGCCCCGACCACGGGCGAACAAAGGAGGAAGATGACTAAACTTTATTGCCTTCCATCACAGTGAGGAATGTTGATTCCACTGTGGTGGATGTTTATGTTAAACTTTATTTTATGTGCTGTGTGTATTTTTGCTTTATACTTAGTATGGCTGTATGGTAACTCAAATTGCACTGTACCTTAATTGGTACACGTGACAATTAAATTCTTGAAACTTGAATCTTGAAGATTTAAATATATAGCCGCAAAAACCTGGAGTAACTCAGCGGGTCAGACAGCATCTCTGTAGAAAAGGAATAGGTGACGTTTTGGGTCGAGACCCTTCTTTAGACACTGAAGGAGAATCTGAGGAATGGTCTCGACCCAAAACATTACCTATTCCTTTTCTCCAGAGATGCTGTCTGACCCACTGGGTTACACCAGCTTTTTGTGTTTGTCTTTGGTTTAAACCAACATCTGTAGTTCATTTCTACACTTAAATAGATAGCAATGGGAACTTCAGACATACCTAAAATGACGACAGCATGGGAAGTAAGAACATAGGCATCAAAGATCCTATAGCAGAACAAGATAGGCCACTCCTGCGAAATGCAATGGGCTGACGTGTAGTACGCTACGGAGGGGATCCTGGGCATTTTCCCCCGCCCATTTTAGTAACCGGAACCTACCCGACCCGACCCGATTCACAGTGTAATCAACGTTGCAGGGGAACAGTTTGTGTGTGTGATATAGGGTTAGATTCATAATTCTGTCAGTTCATACTTCTGTTAATTCTTGTCAAGAATAAAATTTGACTCTGGTAATTGTCTTTTTTAATGTTTTTTAAATCATTTCTTTTTAAATGGCTCATAAGCTGTGTTTGAGTTGATTTTGTAGTAACCGGAACCTACCCGACCCGACCCGACTCGCAGGGTAATCAACGTTGCGGGGGAACAGTTTTTGTGCGTGGTATAGGGTTAGATTCATAATTCTGTTAGTTCTTGTTAAAGAATAAAATGTTTATAAACACACATACATGAATGCGATATCTATATTACTAAAACTCTGTTCTTGACCGGTTTTGGCGATCTGTGCTGCGATTTCCGAGACAACGCCGCCACCTACGGCCGTCATTTTTGGCCATCTCGCTCAGAGCCCCCCTCCGCCGCATGTGTGCCGAGGATTTTTCCCGTCAATTAAAAATGACAGAGATCTTAATGTTTTTACAAAATTCCCCATTCTCTCTGCTGCCCCCGCTGGTGGCAGGGGGGAGGGACTATAAAACCAGGAAATGGTGTGCCTCATTCAGTCTCTTCAAGATGGAGGAAGGCAGAGGGTCACGTTTCTCTGAGCTGTGAATAACACTGAACACATGTCTACTCAAATGTAAGTGCCCTTAGTGGTTCTAAGATGCTTGCAGAATGTGTCTATTGGTTCTAAAGCTTGCAAAAAAATGTCTATTGCTTCTAAAGCTTGCAAAAAGTGTCTCTATTGGTTCTAAAGCTTGCAAAAAATGTCTATTGGTTCTAAAGCTTGCAAAAAAAATGTCTATTGGTTCTAAAGCTTGCAAAAAGTGTCTATTGGTTCTAAAGCTTGCAAAAAAATGTCTATTGTTTCTAAGCTTGCAAAAATATGTCTATTGGTTCTAAAGCTTGCAAAAAAATGTCCATTCGTTCTAAAGCTTGCAAAAAAATGTCTATTGGTTCTAAAGCTTGCAAAAAAATGTATATTGGTTCTAAAGCTTGCAATAAGTGTCTCTATTGATTCTAAGCTTGCAAAAATATGTCTATTGGTTGTAAAGCTTGCAAAAAAATGTCTATTGGTTCTAAAGCTTGCAAAAAAAATGTCTATTGGTTCTAAGCTTGCAAAAAAATGTCTATTGGTTCTAAAGCTTGCAAAAAAATGTCTATTGGTTCTAAAGCTTGCAAAAAAATGTCTATTGGTTCTAAAGCTTGCAAAAAGTGTCTATTGATTCTAAATCTTGCAAAAATATATCTATTGGTTCTAAAGCTTGCAAAAATATGTCAATTGGTTCTAAGCTTGCAAAAAAATGTCTACTGGTTCTAAAGCTTGCAAAAAAAATGTCTAATTGTTCTAAAGCTTGCAAAAGATGTCTATTGGTTCTAAAGCTTGCAAAAAATGATTATTAGTTCTAAAGCTTGCAAAATAAATGTCTATTGGTTCTAAAATGGTTCATACTAGCGCACCAGAAAGTTGAAAGGCACTACTTACTGCAAATGGTGGCATGAAGTTGAAAGGCACTACTTACTGCAAATGGTGGATTGGTTGCTTTGGCTTGAAGTTGAGAGGCACTACTTAATGCAAATGGTGGATTGGTTGCTTTGGCTTGAAGTTGAAAGGCACTACTTACTGCAAATGGTGGCTTGGTTGCTTTGGCTTTAAGTTGAAAGGCACTACTTACTGCAAATTGTGGCTTGGGAGCTTTGGCTTGAAGTTGAAAGGCACTATTACTGTGAATGGTGGCTTGGTTGCTTTGGCTTGAAGTTCAAAGGCACTATTTACTGCAAATGTTGGCTTGGGTGTGGTATGAAGTTGAAAGGCACTACTTACTGCAAATGGTGGCTTGGGAGCTTTGGCTTGAAGTTCAAAGGCACTACTTCCTGCAAATGGTGGCTTGAGAGCTTTGACTTGAAGTTGAAAGGCACTACTACCTGCAAATGATGGCTTGGGTGTGGCTTGAAGTTGAGGGGCACTACTTACTGCAAATGGGGGGCGTGGGTGCATTGGCTTGAAGTTGAAAGGCACTACTTACTGCAAATGGTGGCATGGAGTTGAAAGGCACTACTTACTGCAAATGGTGGCTTGCATGCTTTGGCTTGCAGTTGAAAGGCAGTACTTACTGCAAATGGTGGCTTGGGTGTGGCTTGAAGTTGAAAGACACCACTTACTGCAAATGGTGGCTTGGGAGCTTTGGCATGAAGTTGAAAGGCACTACTTCTTGCAGATGATGGCTTGTGTGTGGCTTGAAGTTGAAAGGCACTATTACTGCAAATGGTGGTTTGGGTGTGGCTTGGGTGTGGCTTGAAGTTGAAAGGCACTACTTCCTGCAAATGATGGCTTGGGTTTGGTTTGAAGTTGAAAGACACCACTTATTGCAAATGGTGGCATGAAGTTGAAAGGTGCTACTTCCTGCAAATGGAGGTTTGGTTGCTTTGGCTTGAAGTTGAAAGGCACTACTTACTGCAAATGGGGGCGTGGGTGCATTGGCTTCAAGTTGAAAGGCACTACTTACTGCAAATGGTAGCTTGGGTGCTTTGACATTAAGTTGAAAGGCACTGCAAATGGTGGCATGAAGTTGAAAGGCACTACTTACTGCAAATGGTGGCTTGGGAGCTTTGACTTGAAGTTGAAAGGCACCTCTTCCTGCTAATGGTGGCTTGGGTATGGTTTGAAGTTGAAAGCCACTACTTACTGCAAATGGTGGCTTGGATGCAATGGCTTGAAGTTAAAAGCCACTACTTACTGCAAATAGTGGCTTAGGTGCATTGGCTTGAAGTTGAAAGGTATTACTTACTGCAAATCTTGGCTTGGGTGCATTGGCTTGAAGTTGAAAGGCACTACTTACTGCAAATGGTGGCTTGGGAGCTTTGGCTTGAAATTGAAAGGCACTATTACTGTGAATGGTGGCTTGGTTGCTTTGGCTTGAAGTTGAAAGGCACTGCAAATGGTGGCGCGAAGTTGAAAGGCACTACTTACTGCAAATGGTGGCTTGGGAGCTTTGGCTTGAAGTTCAAAGGCACTACTTCCTGCAAATGGTGGCTTGGGAGCTTTGACTTGAAGTTGAATGGCACTATTACTGCAAATGGTGGCTTGGGAGCTTTGACTTGAAGTTGAAAGGCACTACTACCTGCAAATGATGGCTTGGGTGTGGCTTGAAGTTGAAAGGCACTACTTACTGCAAACGGTTGCATGAAGTTGAAAGGCACTACTTACTGCAAATGGTGGCTTGGGTGCTTTGGCTTGCAGTTGAAAGGTAGTACTTACTGCAAATGGTGGCTTGGGTGTGGCTTGAAGTTGAAAGACACCACTTACTGCAAATGGTGGCTTGGGAGCTTTGGCATGAAGTTGAAAGGCACTACTTCCTGCAAATGATGGCTTGGGTGTGGCTTGAAGTTGAAAGACACCACTTACTGCAAATGGTGGCATGAACTTGAAAGGCACTACTTACTGCAAATGGTGGCTTGGGAGCTTTGGCATGAAGTTGAAAGGCACTACTTCCTGCAGATGATGGCTTGAGTGTGGCTTGAAGTTGAAAAGCACTATTACTGCAAATGGTGGCTTGGGTGTGGCTTGGGTGTGGCTTGAAGTTGAAAGGCACTACTTCCTGCAAATGATGGCTTGGGTGTGGCTTGAAGTTGAAAGACACCACTTACTGCAAATGGTGGCATGAAGTTGAAAGGCACTACTTACTGCAAATGATGGCTTGGGAGCTTTGACTTGAAGTTGAAAGGCATTACTTCCTGCAAATGGAGGCTTGGTTGCTTTGGCTTGAAGTTGAAAGGCACTATTACTGCGAATTGTGGCTTGGTTGCTTTGGCTTGAAGTTGAAAGGCACTAATTACTGCAAATGGTGGCTTGGGTGTGGCTTGAAGTTAATAGGCACTACTTACTGCAAATGGTGGCATGGGTGTGGCTTGGATGTGGCTTGAAGTTGAAAGGCACTACTTACTGCAGATGGTGGCTTGGGTGCAATGGCTTGAAGTTAAAATGCATTACTTACTGCAAATGGGTGTGTGGGTGCATTGGCTTCAAGTTGAAAGGCACTACTTACTGCAAATGGTAGCTTGGGTGCTTTGACATTAAGTTGAAAGGCACTGCAAATGGTGGCATGAAGTTGAAAGGCACTACTTACTGCAAATGGTGGCTTGGGAGCTTTGACTTGAAGTTGAAAGACACCTCTTACTGCTAATGGTTGCTTGGGTGTGGCTTGGGCGTGGTTTGAAGTTGAAAGCCACTACTTACTGCAAATGGTGGCTTGGGTGCATTGGCTTGAAGTTGAAAGGCACTACTTACTGCAAATGGTGGCTTGGATGCAATGGCTTGAAGTTAAAAGGCACTACTTACTGCAAATGGTAGCATGAAGTTGAAATGCACTACTTACTGCAAATGGTGGCTTGGGTGCTTTGGCTTGAAGTTGAAATGCACTACTTACTGCAAATGGTGGCTTGGGTGCTTTGGCTTGAAGTTAAAAGGCACTGCTGTAAATGCACTTACTTCCTGTTTGCACTGTATATTGATTTTATATAAAACGCTACCACTTACAGCTGTGATTTTCGGCCATCTTACTCAGTCCCCCTCCGCTGAGCAGGTGCAGATAATTCTTCCCATCAATGAAAAATAAAAGTGTTATTAGTTTTTTTTTAAATGTTGAGAATCTCTTTCCTGTCAATCACTCCATGAAAGCCACACCTTTTCCGGTGGGGGGGGAGGGGTTATAAACCCCGGAAATGTGGGTGTGGCTCAGTCTCTGCAAGATGGAGGAGGGAGAGGTCACGACTCGCTGTCTATAGTGGCTTTGCACCCTACTTCAAATGGTATCAAACTGCACTTGAATTTGGTGGCCTTGCACCCTGCTAGAAGTGGTAAGAAACTGCACTTGAATTTGGTGGCCTTATACCCTGCTTGAAATAGAATTTCAAGGATTAACCGTGAGTCAACTACCAGCCCACCAGCCGTGAGTGAGTGAGTTGCCAGCACAACAGGCTTGATTGACTGAGACGCCAGCCCAAGAATCCATTTGGCGCACAATTTGCATACTAGCCCTCTGGAAACCAGTCCCTTCAGCCCACAACACCCATACTAGCGCTCCAGAAAGTCTGTTCCCCCAACGAGCGGTTGTGGGGGGGGGGGGGGGGCGGCATGCAGCGTCACACACACTAACTATCCCCCCCCCCCCCGCACTCACGCTAATTACCCCCCTTGATATTATATTATTATTATTAATTTGCTCCTTTTACCCCATAACCACCCTATCTACTGACGCATAGCCCCCAACTTGCAGTCACATCTAGAGAGGGGGAGGATAGAGAGTTGGGGCAGAGAGGGAAGGGGCAGAGACACAGAGAGAGAGAGACACAGAGAGAGACAGAGACACAGAGAGAGGGGAAAGAAGGAGAGGGGGGTGGAGAGGAGGAGAAGAGGGTGGGTGAGGGGGGGGGGAAGGAGGGGGAGGAGGGGAGGATAAAGAGAGGGTAAGAGTGAGAGGGAGAGAGAGGGGGTGCTGAGAGGGGTGTGAGGGGGAAATGTGGGGAGCAGGGAGGGGGAGGGTGGAGGGAAGAGGGTAGGGTGTGTGGAGGGGAGGGGGGGAGGGGGAGAGGGGGGAGAGATGGGGAGGAGAGGGGAAGGAGAGAGGGGGAGGGAGGGAGGGGGGGAGAGAGGGGGGAGGAGAGAGGGGGGAGAGAGGGGGGGAAAGAGGGGGGGGAGGGGGGGGGGGAGGGGGGGGGGGGGGGGAGAGCGCGGTGGGGAGAGCGGGGGGGAGAGGGAGGGGAGAGGGGGGGAGAGAGGAGAGGGGAGGAGAGGGGGGGAGGAGAGGGGGAGGGAGGTGAGGGGGGTGGGGAGAGAGGTGGGGAGAGAGAGAGGGAAAGGGAGAGAGGGAAAGGAAGAGAGACAGGGGGGGAGAGAGAGAGAAAGAGAGAGGGATAGGGAGAGAGAGAGGTGGAGAGAGAGAGGGGGGGGGGAGAGAGAGAGAGAGTGCCTTTTTACTTCAACCCAAACCCCCCCAAACAACCATTTGCAGGCAGTGCTTTTTTACTCAAACTAACCATATTTTCATTTTCAAACCAAATTTAGGGTACTTACTCACAGTTGTGTGGACATTTGTTCAGTGTCATTCAGACCTCAGAGTGCCCTCCAGCTTGCAGAGACTGATTGAGGCACACCACTTCCTGTTGTTATAGCCCCTCCCCCTCTCTCCAGCAGGGGCAGCAGAGAGAATGGTGATTTTTTTTTAAACATTAATTTATCTCTGATTTTTCATCGATGGGAAAAATACTCTGGTCCAGGAAGGCAGACGTAAGCTCTGATCGAGGTGGCCAAAAATGACGGCCGTAGGTGGCGGCGTTCTCTCGGAAATCGCAGCACAGATGGCCAAAAACGGTCAAGAACAGTGATTTAGTAATATAGATAACACATACAATTATATTTCTTCAAATTTTTATATCCAATGATGAACTTTATTTCAGACTAGACAAGGGACATTAAATAATAAACATTGTAAACCTCCCCACAACTTCACACACACACACACTAGGCCCTATCGGAGCTCCGCTATAAGATCTTTGCTCTCTCCCACCCCGGCGATACCCAACCCTCCTGCACCACCACTACTCCCCTACTCTCTCCCCGTTGCCCCGGGCCATGCACCCCCTCTCCCTGCCTAGGCCCCAGGTCTTCCCGCTGCTCCGGGCCGCGCACCCCCCTCTCCCCGCCCAAGTCAAAGACCAAAGCGAATATACGGGAGTGGAGGCGGAAGCAAAGATCCGATCTTTGGCCGGGAGCAAGATGGCGGAACAAGATGGCGGAGGATGGTTGCTAACATGGGTCCTATAATCACCCATGAATCTGCCCATGACCGTACTACGTGTTTGCGTAGGAGTAGGCCATCTTGCTCCGCTATAGGATCTTTGATAGGCATTAGCACCCCAATCAACATCAACAAAACCCTTCGTTGTGCCTAGCTAAGGAATGTAGACGATCAAAATCAAGACTTAGAATCTTTGGAGAGCATTTGAAATGAATTGTTTGTCATGATATCCTGAGGATTTTCTTTCGCAAAAATTAAAAGAATATGTACAGCAGTAAATTAAGAAAGGAAATAACAGACATGGGTAAGCAAAGGATCTGGAACTGAATTAGAATCAGCAATGATACAACAAACAGTGTTAATGAGGGCGAAATGTGTGGTGCCAAAGGGTGGTAATAACCTTTTTCCACTTCAGACTGCTTGACTGGATTGTTTTTTACTTGTTTTATTCTCTTTCAATTGAAGCTTCTTCCTATTCTTGTGTTCCTCTCCATTTTTTTTTTTTTTGCTTGGTTCACATTCCACCCCATCTTTCATACTTCTCAGTTCTCTTTACTGGACTTTCTGACTGCATTTCAATGATCCATTGATACTTTATTGTCAAATGTGATAGTGAAAGTCGTTGTTTTTGCACTCAATGCACAAAGTACCCAAAGCAGTGCCAAGGACAGTGGCGGACTGGCCAGGGTGTCAGCTTGCCCGATGGCAAGTGGGCCCCTGTTAAATGATAGCATTGTAGTTGTGGGTGGGCCCCCTTTGTCTCCTGGCAACCAATATTTTTAGACCCAGTCCGCCACTGGCCAAGGATCAGGCACCAACACAGTTACAAAATGATCGTCATAGTCCTGATGGTCCCTCTTTGTTCTTGACAGCTCAACCACCTCACGTGGCTGGTCTTTGGCTCTAACATCCCCCCCCCTCCCCCACTCCCTCTCCCCTTACAGCTCACCAGTGAGCTGTTCTTCTCCTCTCGGGCCCGTCAAGCTTTGTGCCCTGGAGGGGTGCCTCCCGCAGCTCCCTTGAAGGGGCAGGAGATTAGACCTCTTCCTCCCGGCCCTTTGTCCAATGCCTGGTGGCCCAACTCTCCCCTCATCCCGGTTCCTGGTCCATGAGAGCGAGCGGGAGATGAGCGTTGACATCTCTCCAGGTGAACTCGGTGACCAGCTGCCTGTTGGGGTCTGCCAACTGTTGGTATTGCCTTGTTTCAGTTGATGCTGGTGACTCTGGGCCGAGTCTGGAGGTGGCTCCCGTCGATGGCCATTGCTTGGTCCGCGAGTCGGGCCTACAGGGCCTAGCAGGCCTACTCGGCCTAACTGGCACATCCTCCTTCCTTGGTGAGTGAGTCCTTGATCTGCGGTGGGCGATCCAAGCCTACTGAGCGATCCATGGTCCTTTGTCCACGGTGAGTGAGTCTGCGGTCCACAGCGAGTGAGCCAGGCCTGCTGGTGGGTTTGGTCATGGCTTGCCGGATATACTCCTGCTGTGTGGCTTGCCATGCATTCACTTCCTCAGAAGATAAGACACAAAATGCTGGAGCAACTCAGCACCACAGGCAGCATCTCTGGAGAGAATGAATGGGTGCCGTTTCGGGTCAAGAGCCTTCTTCAGACTCTTCTCCTCTTAATTTAGTTTAGTTTAATTTTAGTTTAGCTTCAAAATACAGTGTGGAAACAGGATCTTCGGCCCACCAAGTCCGCACCGACCAGCGATCCCCGCACATTAACACTTTCCTACACACACTAGTAACAAATTTACATTTATACCAAGCCAATTAACTGACAAACCTGTACATCTTTGGAGTGCGGGATGAAAGCGAAGATCTCAGAGAAAACCCACGCAGGTCCCGTGGAGAACGTACAAACTCCCCAAGTCAAGCACCCGTGGTCGGGATCGAACCAGGATCTCTGGCACTGTAAGCGCTGTAAGACAGCAACTCTACCGCTGCGCCACCGTGCCACGGTTGTCTTGTCCTCTTCTGACCCAGGATCAGGAAGAAAAAATAAATAAACAGCTGTTCATCGAGGTATCAGCATTATGTATAGAATCTGCAATTGTTACAACCCAGTCAAATGACCACTGCCTCAACTATCGCAGCTCCAGTGAAATTAACGAATATTGATGAATCACATGTAGATTTCTCAATAAAAAGAGCATTGGCATCTCTGGCCAATGTTAATCTTCCCATCAAAATAACTATCGAAATGACCCATCTGATGGCACATTGCTACATGTGGGAAATTATATTGTTCACTGCATTTCTACAATAAAACTGAGACTGTATTCCTGGACAACCTTGCTGGCTGTAAGCTATTTAGAAGCCCTTAAGATATAATAGGCCATATCTATAGAAGCCTCCCTTACTTTCCCCTTATCTTCACTCTGCACCAGCTAATTTACAGCCAAACTTTAATCAACTAAATCGATTTGGACTAAA
The DNA here is from genome assembly GCF_010909765.2 of Amblyraja radiata. NCBI lineage: Eukaryota > Metazoa > Chordata > Chondrichthyes > Rajiformes > Rajidae > Amblyraja > Amblyraja radiata. The sequence continues at coordinate 10,419,240 of NC_045970.1, forward strand.
TCATTGTTGCCAACTGATAATAATTTTGAATACCATCTGAAATACTGTATGCCAGTGGGCTGGTGCATGTTATATTATTATTATTATCATTTGCATTCCTCCAACTCTGGCTCTTTAGTGCATCTGTTTGCATCTGGCTCAAATGAGTTGGGTCTGCTTTGATTCTGAACTTCCCACATAAAATCTCAGATCTACGTATCAAGAATAGTTGGTGAGAAATGTTACTTTACTTACCGTTGCTAAGTCAGAATCAACGGATTATTTGTGCTCATCTTTGGAAATTAGGACCAATTTTGTTTACTTATGGGTCTATCTATACTCCATCTCGGATTATTTTCCCAAATTATATGTCCTTTATATTGTGGTGCAAACTAATCACCCCAATTTTTCACACAGAGTCTGTGCATTTGTCTCTCTCAGATGGCAGTGGAGGCCGATTCTCTGGATACTTTCAGAGAATGGATAGGGCTCTTAAAGATAGCGGAGTCAGGGGATATTGGGAGAAGGCAGGAACGGGGCACTGATTGGGGATGATCAGCCATGATCACATTGAATGGCGGTGCTGGCTCGAAGGGCCGAATGGCCTACTCCTGCACCTATTGTCTATTGCCTTTTGTCAATTCCCTCTTTTTTAAGAGTCAAGATTAAAGAGTGTTGTATTGTCTTATGTACCGAAACGCAACGATGAAATTCCTACTTGCGTTTTGATTGCAAAGATTTCAAAAGTTGTTGGTTTTAACTGCAATGCAATGCCCTGACAGTGCAATCTAAATGAAACCTAGTGTTGGTTCTTCATTTCCGATGAACAGCTCACACCCAAGAACTGATGACTATTTCCAGTGAATTATTCATTTTAATTTCTGCATTCAGAATTAATTTTAATATAGGTTTTCTTGCATCCAACACAGATTTTTCATAACACCGTGCATTCTGTGGAAAAATAATTTGTATTACTTGCATGCAAAATTGTTTAAATATATCTTTGCAAGTGTTAAGGTGAACCTTTGACGTAATTGCAAATTTTTTTTGCTTGTATTTCTTACCTCGAGGTGCAGTCGCCCGTAATTCCTTAATTCACACTTTCTTTTCTGTATCTTCAATGTGCCAGCTGTATTTCAATGACATTCATTTTATTTCTATTAACAGTTATTCTTTTGAGTTTCCCCCCATCTTTTCTAGTACCCCTGTTAATAAATGCATAGGTCAATAAAGAAAGTAAGGAAAATTGCGAGTGAGAACATAAAAGATCATAATGTTTTAATTGACTGAGACAAGTTATTGATCTCCACAGTAAGTTTTTTTAAAATATTTTATTAGAAGCAATTGTACAAAGAGAAAGTAATCGACATAACACAGTAATTAAATATTATATGCAGGCTGCTGGTCATTAGAAACTTGTATCAGAAGGAACTGCAGATGCTGGATTACACTGAAGACAGACACAAAATGCTGGAGTAACTCAGCGGGACAGGCAGCATCTCTGAAGAGAAGGAATGGGTGATGTTTCGGGTCGAGACGCTTCTTCAGACAGAGAGTAAGGGGAGAGGGAGATAAGGAGTGTAAGGTGTGAAAATTAGACATCAAAAGAGATGTGATTAAGGAAAATGTAGGATAGATCATTGTTAGATAGAAAAAGGTAACAACAACAACAGCTCCAATTTGTGCTGGGCCTCACTCTGACAATGGAGGAGGCCCAGGACATAAAGGTCCGTGTGGGAATGGGAGGGGGAGTTAAAGTGCTTAGCATCCGGGAGATCACGTAGGTTTAGGCGGACTGAGCAGAGATGTTCAGCGAAACGACCACTGAGCCTGCGCTTGATTTAGTCTCGACCCGAAACGTCAACCATTCCTTCTGTCCAGAGGCTGCCTGTCCCGCTGTGTTACTCAAGCTTTTATGTCAGTCAGACCTCAAATCTTATCAGTCTCTATTATTCACAGTGAGAGCAGGGAAAGCACACTCATCCTAGTTGAAGGGAAGCATGGGTTTAGATTATGATTTTTTTTTTTTGTCAACACAAGAAATTAGCATAATCCCTGATCCTTGTGTTCACCGCTTGCAATTGGTGCATCTTGAAAGTTTGACAAAATTCTGTTGCACTGACTTGCAAGTCTGACATCCTGAAATTCTGTCGCACTGACTTGCAAGATATTGTTACGGTCCTTGGAATTTGTTTATCAAATATCTGTTTGATTCATCCAACTTATCGCTGCTTGTTATTTAGTTCTAATTTATTTAGTTTTAGAGATACAGCGCAGAAACAGGCCCTTGGGCCCACCGAGTTCACACCGACCAGCAATCCTTGCACATTAACACTATCATACACACATTAGGGACAATTTTACATTTTATACCAAGCCAATTAACTTACATACCTGTACGTCTTTGGAGCGTAGGAGGAAACAATAGATCTCTGAGTAAAATCAATTAAAGTCAAGGGTAAAATGTACAAATTCCGTACAGATAAGCACCCGGATCAGGATAAACCTCAGGTCTCTGGTGCTGTAAGGCAGTAGCTCTACCTGTACGCACCATGCCGCCTGATCTAACATTTGATTTCATTTGATCTGACACATTACATTGAGCTTAAGATATAGAAAGAGCGGAGCCTTTCTCTGCCTGTGTTGATGATCCATACATGTCTCCCACCGGGCTACCTCATCCTCCTATCTAATATCTAAAAAACATCTGAACAATTTCCCTCAATCAACCATGTAGCAGTAAAAATCGTGCATTGGCCACTACCAGAGTGAAGAATTCAGAACAAATCAAAACGCTGGAGGAACTCAACAGATCAAGCAGCATCAGTGGAGGTAAAAGAAGTAAGTCAATGCTTCAAGACTGAGAAGGAAGAAAGATTGCCGGTATGTTGGGGTGGGGATAGGGCTGGCAGGATCTATGTAGAGCGCAGGCTAGAGCGGTTGATGGGCAGATACATCAGATGGTGTGAGGACATGGGAGAGATGAATATAGGGAGAAGAAAACCAGCAGGACTGGTGAGTGTGTGTGTGTTGGAAGTGTGAACCGGGTGATGAGGATACACATAAATGCTGGAGAAACTCAGCGGGTGCTGCAGCATCTATGGAGCAAAGGAGATAGGCAACGTTTCGGGCCGAAACCCAGGAAGGGTTTCGGCCCGAAACGTTGCCTATCTCCTTCGCTCCATAGATGCTGCTGCACCCGCTGAGTTTCTCCAGCATTTTTGTGTACTTTCGATTTTCCAGCATCTGCAGTTCCTTCTTAAACACAGGTGATGAGGGTTAACTGAAATGAAAACAAAACAATATTCATACCATGGAGTTGTAAACTACCGAAGCAAAATATGAGATGTTGTCATTCAAATTAGTGGTTGGTTTCCCCGTAGCAATAGAGAAGACGGGGGGACACAGGTTGGTGTGGGACTAGGACGGAGAGTTCAACTGACACACGACCAGGAGATCAGGATGGACATTGCAGACAGTGCACAGGTTCCCCTCAAACAGAGGCCTTTGTATTCCCCAGTGTAGAGGAGACCACATGGCAGCACAGAAGCCTGTGGACCTGGTTAGAAGTAAACTTTCCCTTTACCTAGAAGGGCTGCTTAGTGTCATTACTGGTTTATTTGTCACAGTGAAAGTCATTTTGCGTAAATACCACATGTGGGGGCCGACATTATTGGCGCCATTATTCAAAGTCCAAAGTCCGGAGGCCCGCACGCTCGATGTACTGGATCAGTTCCCGCGAACCGACGTCCCTCTGTTCTCCTCTCCTCGCCCGGCCATCTTTGTGTCCTGGGGGCGCCCTCTGCAGCCGACCTGAAGAGGCTGGAGGCATCGCCCCGCTCACCCTCTGCCAGTCCTTGTTCCTTGTGGACCAACTTCCCCAACTCCCTCCCGGGTTACACCGTCTGCCGAGCCTCCGGGCGAGGTCCTGCCAACCGCGAGCATTCGGGTGAGGTCAAGACCATGAAGGGGTGGGGAAAGGATAGGTGTTGTAGGGTTTGGTTTAGTTACCGGACAAAATGTCAGCGGGTGGTCAAGAAAGAATAAATAGACCAGGGAATCCTGTGGAAAGCTGACCATGTGGAGAGCAGAAAGACAAGGACCAGTGAAATTGAGGTGAAGTTGATGGCAATCGCAGAGAATGAGGTGCTTGGTGCTGAGGCTGGTGGTGTGAAAGAGTAGGCTCAGGGAACGCCATTGCTATTCTGCATGAGGAGAGGGGGGGGGAGGAAGTCAGTGTGAACATGCAGGAGATGAAGGAAATACACTTGAGGGCTCCATCAACTAGGGCAGAGGGAAGACCATGCTTCCCACAGAAGGAGGGCATTTCAACAGCTCCCGAGCACAAGGTCTTATCTTGAGAACAGGCAAGGCAGAGATGGGGAAATAGAGAAAAAAGGGATGACATCTTTAAATGAGGCAGAGTGGGAGGAGGTTTAGTCACGACTATATATTGAAATATGTTGAAATATTGCCATCTGCTGCCATCTTGTGGCTTTTTTCTGTGATCTTTCATTGATTAGTTTTAAAACTTTGTTTTATAAATAATACTAGAAATATACTGTTACTATGTATGAAAGTCAAACAGTATTGAAACAATACTGCATAAAACATCACCCGAAATGTCACCTATCCCTTCTATCCAGAGATGCTACCTGTCCTGCTGAGATACTCCAGCATTTTGTCTCTATAACGTTGATGAGAAATTAGATTGGTTCAAAGCCACTGTGAAGAGGGTATTCCAAGGTTTAGAAGCCAATAATTTGCATTAAAAAAATCTCCTCATTCCCAAAGGGGAATGCCGGAAGAATATTAAAATGGCAATTTCTTCCTCTGCCTTAAGTGACTAGCCTTATTCTGTTCCTGAGGCTCAAGCCTGCCCTCCGGCTTCTATCGTGGCCAACGAGATAAACAGGACCAAATTCCTAGGATTAATTCAAACATCCCCTATCTCTCCAGCTGCAGCCCCCGCACCTAAACCACCAGCAACTAGCTGCTACCAACCAGGATGCAAAAGGTGGTCAGATTTATGCATCGTAATTCCATTCCACAGCAAATGGAGGAAAAATAACCCATGTCTGCATTTTGTCCCAAACGGTAACCCCACTCAGCCAGGACATCATTGTGTTTCCACTCCCCCTGCCTGACACAGAGCTTGCATCATGTGGGGGTGAAACTGCCTGCGGTAATGAGTAACATTGCTGTGGCAGCTCATTGCATTCCTTGCACGAGTCTATGTTTCTCTTTGACTTTGATCAAACAATTATCAGTCAGGATCTATTCTGCTGGCTGATTCTTAGTTGCCATTTCCGCAAAGCAACTGAAGAAACACATTTGTGTAAAGTCGTTTTACCTTTGTAACATTCTGTTGCTCTTTATCCACTTTGTAATATTGCTGAAACAAAAAAACTTTAATACTCAGGGGCTCATTTTCATACACTGTAAATGAGGAATTTTCTAATCAAGTAGGCTCCCAACCTGAAATATCACCTGGAATATCATCCATGGTCTCCAGAGATGCTGCCTGACCCACTGGGTTATGCCAGCACTGTGCCTTTTTTTTTTATCACTGTCGATAATAATAATAAATAATAATAAACTTTATTCATAAAGTGCTTTAAACAACCGCAGTTGCCACAAAGTGCTGTACATGAGAACTCATGGACAAAAAGTTATTACAAACCATTAAAAACTGTAAAACGAAGGACTAAAAACAGTAAAAATTAAAAGACATTAAAAGCACTAAGAACAGGAGCAATGTCTCAGCCAGTGTCGAAAGCCAGAGAATAAAAATGAGTTTTTAGGGAGGATTTGAAGGTGGACAGTGAGGGGGCCTGTCTGATGTGCAACGGCAAGGTGTTCCAAAGTGCCGGAGCAGCAACAGAAAAGGCTCTATCCCCTCCGAGCAGCTGATCAGCTGACCTGAGGCACCGGGCAGGAGCATATAGGTGGAGCAGCTCAGAGAGGTAAGGCGGGGCGAGCCCATTCAACGATTTGAAAACAAATAAAAGAATTTTAAAATGAACTCGAAAGTGCACTGGGAGCCAGTGAAGGGAGGCCAAAATTGGCGTAATGTGATCCCTCTTTCGAGTTCCGGTCAAAAGGCGAGCGGCAGCATTTTGAACCAGCTGGAGACGAGCCAATGAAGCTCGTGCGACTCCAGAGTAGAGTGCGTTACAGTAATCCAGCCTAGATGTAATAAAGGCATGGATTACTGTTTCAAAATGCTGCCGCTCGAGGATGGGCTTCACCTTTGCCAGCTTCCTTAGGTGAAAGAAGCTGGACTTAACCACCGCGCCTATTTGTTTATCTAGTTTAAAATCACCATCCATCCTAAAACCCAGGTTTAAAACTGTTGGCTTTACGGACAATGCCAGTGGACCCAAGTCAACAAAGGGAGGATCACGGCAGCCATTGGGGCCAAACAAAATCACCTCTGTCTTTTTTTCATTAAGTCCCAGAAAGTTTAAGGCCATCCAGGACTTAATGTCCTCAAGACAAGACAGAAGTGATTTTAGAGAATAGTCGTCTTCTTTCCTGAGTGGCATATATAACTGGCTATCATCTGCGTAAAAGTGAAAGGAGATGCCATGCCTTCTTAAAATTGAGCCCAGAGGAAGTAGGTATAGAGAGAAGAGCAGGGGCCCTAAAATTGAGCCCTGTGGAACCCCATATGCCAAGGGAGTCGATCTCCCTGTCTCTCATGCACTACCTCTCTCCTGCAGCTTAGGTATGACAACATCACTGACACTCCTATCTATAATGGTGCCAGCATCGTGGATGCCTCTAAACGAGTCCAACTGCAAGTTGAGCTGTTCAACACCATCAGTCAGGAGCTGCAGCTGGATCTCCAGTACTTCCTGCAGGTAAAGATCTCAGAGAAACATCAGGGTTGCCTGATCTCCACCATCCTGCACCAGGGAGCCTACGATGGTCCGAGCTCCCATCCTCAGTTTCAGTTCAGATTAGTTTATTGTCACATGTACCGAGACACAGTGAAAAGCTTTTTGTTGTGTGCTATCCAGTCAGCAGAAAGACAATACATGATTACAATCGAGCCATTTACAGTGTAAAGAGACATGATAAGGGAATAACATTAAGTGCAAGGGTAAAGGGCCTTTCCCACTTGGTGATTTTTTTCGGCGACTGCTGGCATCATTGACTGATGTATCAGGTCACCAAAAAATGGGTGACGCGGCGTGACGCGGCGTGACGCAGCGTGACGCGGCATGATGACGTATTGACGCATGGTGTTTCCTCAAGTGTCGCAACATTTATTTTGTCGCTGTTGGATTTTGAAATGTTCAAAATCTTTCGGCAACCCTGACACGTCAGTCAATGATGCCGGCAGTCGCCGAAAAAATCGGCAAGTGGGACAGGTACTTAAAGCCAGCAAAGTCTGATCAAGGATAATCTGAGGGTCACTAAAGAGGTAGATAGTAGTTCAACGCCATTTAGTTAGTTAGTAGTTCAGAAATAGTTCCTGACCGCTTCTTTAGACTGGCTTTCAGGGACTAAGGGACTATCTCATAGAGAAATGCTGTGACTCAAATCATAAGTATTCCAGTGAATGTCCAGTCTGACTAGTTCTGGACCCCTTAGGGAAGTTCACATTGTAATGAAATTAGATTTCACCCTCCTTCAGTGCACTGAACTGTTGTTGGATTTTATTCAAACAAAAAAAATTATGAAACTGTCCATAAAGATATTTGAAACAGGATTAGGGTGGTGCAATTAGAAGAGTAATTAACAGTAGGCTGAGCTCATGGAAAGCTCACCACGCGCCATGCGCGCATCGTGCATCGTGTCGCGTAAACGATGTTGCATAAATGACGCACAAATGACGCCCAAGTGGGACTGGCCCTTTAAATCTTTTTGAATATCAAAATGCCTGGGAGAACAGTTTGGACACTGAAATCAAACTAAATGAAATGAAGATGGGTCTCGACCCGAAACGTCGCCCATTAGAGTTTGAAGAAGGATTTCGACCCGAAACGTCGCCCATTCCTTCTCTCCAGAGATGCTGCCTCACCCTCTGAGTTACTCCAGCATTTTGTGTCTACCTTCGTTTTAAATGAAAGCACTGGTATCGGCCCGAAACATCACCTGTTCCTTTTCTCCCTGAGATGCTGCCTGACCCACTGAGTTACTCCAGCACTTTGTGTCTATCTTAAATGAAAGCACCCTTCCGCTGGTTGTTTAAATGCCCGGATGAGTTCTCTGATACAATGCTGAGTAGCAAATTGGGGACACTTTTACAGAGACCTGCTGTTGTCATTTGGAAAGATCTCGTGGTAAGGACGTTGTGAGCCAAAATGAGTTTAATGTCCAAAGAGGAGGGAAGTCAGGCATGAGAGCATGACCAAAGGTCTTTCAAACACCATTTCTCCAATCTCAGTGATGACAGCCTGGGAAAACAAATACCTGAAAATACCTTATGGGTAAGAAGGAACTGCAGATGCTGGTTTAAACCGAAGATAGATGCAAAATGCTGGAGTAACTCAGTGGGACAGGCAGCATCTCTGGAGAGAAGGAATGGGTGATGTTTCGGATGGGATCATTCTTCAGACTAGTCAGGGACAAGGGAAACGGGAGATATAGATGATGATGGGGAGAGATAAAGAACAATGAATGAAAGATCTGCAAAAAAGTAACGATGAAAAAGGAAACGGGCCATTGCTAGCTGTTTGTTGGGTGAAAACAAGAAGCTGGTGTGACTTGGGTGGGGGAGGGGTGGAGAGAACAGGAATGCCCGAAATGTCACCCATTTCTTCTCTCCAGAGATGCTGCCTGTCCTGCTGAGTTACTCCAGCTTTTTGTGTCTTTCGCCTGAAAATACATTGTTGATCAGCAAGGTTAAGGTTGGATGTGAAGGCTCTCTCTGTACATGTGTTTGCTTTCTGCCCAACATCTGATTGGGACAATCATTGCCATGCTAATGCCTCCAGTATCAGCCTTCTGCCAACACAGTCACAAGTTGGGGCAGCCACTGAGGTAATGCTGCAAATGACTCCCCCTATTCCTCTGTATTAGTGTTAGCAAACTCTATAGCCTGCTGTGAGTTCTAAAACTGCCCTGTTATGCCTCCTCACATCAGAAGATTATCCCTCAGGGTCAGAGTTGACAACCATCTCACTCCCAAATAAGGGTCAAAGGGTCAAAATAAGGAACAAATTCCCAACGGCAATTCGTTGACCGACTCGGCCATGACTGGGTGAATGATGAGTTGGCCCGGGTGCTGGACTACACACAAAGCCAGCTGGCGTGCCAGCTGAGGAGTTTTGGACCGGGCGCCAGACTTTGCATGCGATGTCGACCGATGATCGGCCATGAGAAGGGGGGGTGTGGTGGTGTCGGTGATAAGCGAAGGTCCAAAGGTCGGACAGCTGGCTGGGCAGCCGACCGTCGAGGCCATGGGTGAAGCGCTGCTGCTGCACTCCATGGGCTGCACTACGTAGGGACGGGTGAGGCGGGGCCGGACGCGGCCCTCTGACCCGACAGTCCCCTCGACTCGAGTAGTAGCAGTCAAATACGGGATAAGGGCGGTCCCGTATGGGACAAACCAATTAGCCCAATATACGGGATGTCCCGGCTAATACGGGACAGTTGGCAAACCTACTCAGGGTAGCACAGTGCCACAGTGCCACAGCAAGTAGAGGTGCTACATTACAACTCCAGCGACCCAGGTTTGATCCTTAGGTTTCCTCCAGGTGCTCCAGTTTCCTCCTACATCCCAAAGATGTGTGGTCGATTAATTGGCTACTGTTAAAATGAAATTGCCCTCAGTGTATGTATATGAATGGGAGCATCTGGGATGAGCTGATGGGAATGTGGAAAGGATAAAGTGGGTTAGGATTGAATTAGAGCAGTTGCCATATCAGACTGAGATCTATCGCATCAGAATACTTTCCACAGTCCATCGCTAGACGTTCGAGAGAATACTCAGGGACATGCCGAATCTTCTCATTTGTCCAAGACTGTAAACTTGCTGATGTACATTCTTGATCAAGTGCGCAGCTGATTACAAAAAACATCTGGTGTCGTGCTGTAAATAGTGCATGTTAATGCCCATCCAATTTCTGAATGGATGCCATTTCATCCAGACATGTTCGCTACCGTGATCCAGTCTGGATTTAATTAATTTTTGAATGATGCTCACAGGAAACATGGTTGATAAGCTGGTGTAATTTCTAGGCAACTTTGCCTTTGAGAAGTTGAAGCAGCCTCTAAAGACTTACAATGCATTGTCACTGTCTTTAAAGTATATCCCAAGGGGAGAAAACAACTGTAGCAAACATAAATGTAGCAAAGTTAAGGATTGATCACCACAAAACCATCAGTAGCAAAGTAAGCCAAACAACAGGAAGAAACAAGGGCAAGAGAAAGTTAAATAAGAGTAATAAAACAAAGAATAGAAGGCAAAGCTGTCTTTTGGAAAAGAGGGAGACAAATGTTTGTGAATAAGTGCTTCTCGTGGGAGTTCTGTCCTTGGCTTTTGCTGAGTTTGCTTATCTCAGGAGAGAGAGAAAAACTCCTGTAGTGTGTTCTCTTCAATCACCGTGTGAAATACATGCCTGTGGATCTAGAGAGGGGTCAACAAGACCAATTATGATGGGCCGGGGGTGGGAGATTGTAACCTTCACCTGGTCCGCCATGTTTTGACGGTTGCAATCAACCTGGCGTGCACAATCAAATAAGATCAAATAGTTGTCCTACAACTTTAGGCTGTGCACGCCATATGCAAGAAGAAGATGATGGGCCCATAGCAGAATAGGTCACACGATGGCCCAGAAATTGATCTATGTGGGAAATAATTTCTTCAGTACGATGCAAACAGAAATTGAAATGGACAATTGGAACTTTCTCCTCTTTGGACTAAAATGCCCAAACAACCCTGATTCCTCATCCAGCCCTGACCTTCTGATCTGTGCCTCTCCTAAGGCACAATTACCAATCCTGTTTTGTTGCCGCTTCTGACAAACACCTTGCCACCCCTATTGAAAAGATACTTGAACAAGTACGTGGGTAGAAAAGGTTTATCGGGATATAGGCCAAACACAGACAAATGGGACGTAGCTTAGATGGGACATCTTGTTCAGCATGGACAAACTGGGCAGAAGGGCCTATTTGTGTGCTATGTAGGAAGAAACTGCAGATGAAATGTGTAGGAAGGAACTGCAGTTGCTGGTTTAAGCCGAAGATAGACACTCAGGATGGAGAAGATCATAGAACATAGAACATAGGCAGCATCTCTGGATAGAAGGAATGGGTGATGTTTCTGGTCAGGACCCTTCCTCAGACCTTTAAACTGAAGAGAGATACAAGAAGCTGGAGTAACTCCAGCTTCAGAAGGGTAAAGGTCTGAAGAAGGGTCTTGACCCGAAATGTTACCTATTCCTTTTTTCCATAGATGCTGCCTGACCCACTGAGATACTTTTGTGTCTATGACTCTATATATTGATTCCCAATGCTGCTCCTTATTTCTCCTCTGTTGATTCCCAATGACTGGTATTCCAACTACCTGATACAGCTGGTTGCCTCAATGGCATACCATCCATGCAACCTCTAGGCCCCGATGTTCATATTATCCATGCACCTTCTGGGCCCTGATGCCCATGCAAGCTATAGGCTTGACCAGACCCGCAAATGACTTGAGTGAGTGGCTTGAGTGGGTAACACAGCAATTAGAGATGCAGACTCGCAGAGCCAGCCAGGATCCTGCATTCAACTCTGATCCAGATCAGGGTGGGATTTGGATATCCGTCCTGTGACCACGTGGGTTTCCACTGGGTGTTCGATCTTGGTCTTACATTCCGAGCACATGAGGGTTGTGAGGTCAATTGGTCAATGCAAAACCTTCTGAGTGTGTAGGTGAGTGGTGGAATTGTGGGGGTGGGAGTGGAGTGGCAAGTTGCTGGGAATAGGAGGAGAATGTTTTTTTTGAAAAATGGGATTATTGTAGGATAATTAGAAATGTGTGGTTAATAATCAGCAGAGATTGGATGGGCCAAAGTCCCTGTTTCCATGCCTTATTGATGCACGATTTTCTGGCTCTGCGAGTAATTGCCATGGAAGATGAGTAACCTATTTTAATGTGGTGAAACTTGGCCAACGGAAGCCCCTTGAGGTCCATGAGAATTTCTAAGGCATTATTTCGCCTCCTGCTTCAAGGAGAACATTTGAGTGATATTGATACCTTTAATATAGCATCAAGCACGGTTTTCAAGTGAAAACAGAGAAAGATGCCATGTGGAATATTAGCTTCCAAGCCAAGGGGGCTAGATGCAAACCCATCGAGGGAAAGAGTCCTGTCAAAGCATTTAACATAGGAGAGGTTTGGCAACTTTGATAAAAGGGCTTTAAGGACAGTGATTCCCCTCAGGATGGAGAAGAACATAGAACAAAGAAAAGCACTTCGGCGACGATAGATAATGGCCCTTCGGCCCATGTGTCAATGCCAACCCTGATTGCAGTTTAAATTGATCCTATTTGCCTGTACATGCCTGTCTTTATCCCTCCATTCCCTGCTGGTTGCTGTGCCTATCTGAATGCCTCATAAACATTGCTATTGCCAACACTACCCAACACTACCCCTGGCAGTGTTTTCCAGGCAACTACCATAAAAAACCTGCTTCGAAAATCATTTCTAAAGATTCACCCACTCACCTTAAACCAATGCCTTCTAATATTTAACAAATCCCCCCCATCTCCATCACCTTCAAATCCTTCCTATAATGGGAAAACCAGAGCTGCATGCAATACTCTAAAGACAGCCTAACCAAGAGAACTGCAGATGCTGGAAACTGCTTGTTTAAGAAAGAACTGCAGATGCTGGAAAATCGAAGGTAGCAAAAAATGCTGGAGAAGCTCAGTGGGTGAGGCAGCATCTATGGAGCGGAGGAATAGGGGAGTAGACAAGTAGAGTAGTTCATATTGAGCTGCATCAGGACTTCCTGACCCTTACATGCAATGCCCCGACCAATGAAACACTCTACTTTGTGGCACGGTGGCACAGCGGTAGAGTTGCTGCCTTACAGCAAAATGCAGCGCCAGAGACCCAGGTTCGATTCCAACTACGGGTGCTGTATGTATGGAGTTTGTACGTTCTCCCAGTGATCTGCGTGGGTTTTCTCTGAGATCTTCGGTTTCCTCCCACACTCCAAAGACGTAAAATTGTCCAAGTTGGCGATATGCAGAGTACTGCCCAGCCAACTACAAAATTCAGAAGGTTCAGAAGTTACTTGTGCTGCCACTTTCAGGGATTGTAGAATTGATTACTCTATTGTTATGTGTGCTTTGTTATGTTAATGAGCCTGTAAAGTTGCAGCACGTAATTATTCCGTTGCCCGTACACTTGACAATTAAACAATCTGGACTTCAACAGAGTCAAGAAAAGTGGAAGGAACGCAGAGTCTCCTTACCTGCTGTTCCAGACTTTCAAATTCTGGAACGCAGAGTCTCCTTACCTGCTGTTCCCGGCTTTCAAACTTTGCCGCTAAGGGAACGTCGTTCCCCCTGCTGTGACTCGTTGCAATGCGTGTAGTGATATGACACGCATGCGTCCTGGCGGGGTTCTTCACGTAGTCACTCACGTGACTCCAAAGTAAAATAGCCTAATGGCTGTAGGGAAGAAGCTGTTCCTGAACTCGGACGTTTCAGTCTTCAGGCTGCAGTAACTTCTCCCCGATGGCAGGGGTGAAATTAGTGTGTGGCCAGGATGGTGTGGGTCTCTGATGATGCTGGCTGCCTTTTTGAGGCAGCGACTCCTGTAAATCCCTTCGAAGGTGGGGAGGTCAGAGCCCGTGATGGACTGGGCATCTTTTTACAGTCTTCTTCGCTCCTGGGCGTTCAAGTTGCTGAACCAGTCCGTGATGCAGTCCGTCAATATGCTCTCTACTGTACACCTGTAGAAGTTCAAGAGAATCCTTCCCGACATACCTAATCTCCGCAATCTTCTCAGGAAGTAGAGGTGTTGATGGGCTTTCTTTATAATACATTTAGTTTTAGTTTCAGTTTTAATTTTAGAGAGACAGTGTGGAAACAGGCCCTTCGGCTAAATGAGTCCACACACTGATCATCAAGCATCTGTTCACACTAGGATTCTAAATGACAGATGAACAAACAATGGAGCCACTCATAGTCCCTTGTGCAGAAGCACTTTAAACTGCATTTCAGCCAGTCCAGCCATCACCACTAGATGCAAGTTAAACTGAGACTGAAAGAAATGTATCACCATACAACATGCTGACTGCTGCTGTGTGTGCCTTCTGAACTTGCCAGTTTGAAAGACAAGGACATTCACTCAAGTCTCAGCATGGGCTGGGAGCAGGATGGAACTTAAAAGTGCCTGCTGAGTATCCTGCTACAGTCACTGTCTGGGCTCCAATGCAAGCATCTGAATGACATGGCACAGCGTCAATGGAATCAATCACCTCAGCAAGATAGCAAGATTCTGGGGGGGGGTGGCGAGTGAAGCATTAAAGGAAATATGTCAAAATAGCAAATACATATTTATTATCCAAATAAAACAGATATCTGCCTCACCAGGTATTTCCTAACCATTCTGTTTGCTGGTCTGCACGGACGTGGCGGGCCGAAGGGAATGTTTCCGCGCTGTATCTCTAAACTGAAATCAGCATGAACTTAGTAAACACTTGTTTATTGGGGTTGATAGCCAAACTTCTCAAAAATGAATGAACCATCAGTATTGCCATTAATTCATTTATTCATTGAGGATTCATTGGGGGGATTGTGCCAGCTTGGGCTAATACCTGTCATACCACACCTGTCACTGTCCTTCACTCTGCAATGCGGGTCATCACAGGGACGCTTAAGTCAACACCTTTGCAGTGGCTCCCTATCCTCTCTCATATCGCCCCTCCCAGCATACACAGTAGGGCGAGGATGTTGAAAGATTGGTGCACCATCGAGGCTAACCCTGACCTTCCCATCCATGCTGACGAATTATCTGCCCAACATGCGCCTGAAGTCCCGCAAACCCTTCTGGTCTTCAGTCAAATCTGGAAGACTTTGACTCCAAGACTGAGTGGCGCGGAGCCTGGAAAGATGCCAACGCCAACAACAGAGAGGTCATCACAGACCCTACAGTGAAACCACTGGGATTTGACCTCCATTGCAAGCAATGGCTAACCCTGAACAGAATCCGCACCCTCCATGCAAGAACAGCACATCACCTGCATAAGTGGGGGATGACAGACAGCCCTGCTTGCGACTGCGGACATCCAGACCAGACCATCCCACACATCGTGAATGACTGCTCACTGAGCCTTTTCCCTTGTGACATCAAAGCCATCCAGCCAGTAACTGATGCTGTCCTGGCCTGGACGTCTACCCTTGACCTGCACCTGTTACAACAAGAGCTCTCAGACTCTGACTCCCAAGAGCTCGACAATGCCTCCCACGAGAACAACTCTGATAATGCTGACAGCAGCTCTGCGATCCACTCCCTCCTACAATCCTCTGGCAAACTGCTCGACCATGTTCATAAACAACAGGCCCCTGACAGCCAAGGTAGATGCAGCAGCTTGGACATGTAATGTACTGCATATCCAATACTATGGAATTCAATAAAGATGTTGTACCTTTAATAGTGTACGAGTCCGGTAATTACATGGATTGAGGATTGAGCTCACAGGACATGCAGGGAGATGAGAATGGCCCACAGCTCTTCGGATCATACAGGCTTCAGGATAACATTGACTCTGATGCCCACCAAATGTTGGGAATGTTACCCTGGTCTACAAGAAGCAATTTGTAGGTTCAAGCTGCAGGAAGCCCCGTGTAATTCTTTCTTTATCAGCGGCTGCACCTTTCTTTATCACGATGAGTGAGTATTCAGCATCTCATGTGGCAGGCCCATGCCCGTGCTTTGCAACTAACCCTGTCCCTATCACTATAAAATGTAATGTCATATTTTGATTGGCGAATCTATGTGGATTTTAGAGTATGCATCATGCAGGTTTTCATTTTCTCTTAAAACAGAAAAAGAAAATTATTGTGTCGGAATGAACTACAGATGCTGGTTACCACAGAAGGTAGACACAACATGCTGGAGTAACTCAGTGGGACAGGCAGCATCTCTGGAAAGAAGGGGTGAAAATTACTAATGTGCTCATGTGGATTATTAAAACTACGCAAAAGAAATGTGATTCAGGAAACAGGATGAATTATACTTTGGTCATTCAATAGACCCGCGGGTCATGGATGTTCACTTTTACCTTTTAATTAAAACCCCTCCTGTTACAGCCAAGTCTTCCTTTGACACACATAATAAACTTGAGCGTTGACTTCGGGGTCACGGTGGCGCAGCGGTAGAGTTGCTGCCTTACAGCGAATGCAGCGCTGGAGACCCGGGTTTGATCCTGAATATGCATGCTGTCTGTACGGAGTTTGTACGTTCTCCCCGTGACCTGCGTGGGTTTTCTCCGGGATATTCGGTTTCCTCCCACACTCCACAGACGTACAGGTTTGTAGGTTAATTGGCTTGGTAAATGTAAAAATTGTCCCTAGTGGGTGTAGGATAGTGTTAATGTGCGGGGACACCGGTCGGCGCAGACCTAGTGGGCCGAAGGGCCTGTTTCCGGGCTGTATCTGTATCTCTAAAACTTCAATTCACCTTGCTGTCGGGGGTCAAGGAAAGAGCGTTCACGTCGCAGCCCTGTTTCCACCAATATTTCCTCCACCACGCACAAGAAGCGACAAGACAGACACCATTGGGCAGATGCCGAGAAGTGTGTTCAGCTCTGGCTGAACAACTTCTAATCTTGTATGTGGACTCGATTAGAAGACGACCATGCTGTCCTTCTGCTGAGCTCAATGCTCTCCTATCTTTCCTTAATCTCTCCCTCATTGTAAACCTCCCAACCCATACTCTTGGACACCCTCTTCACCTCTCCCACATGCTGACGTTGCTGCTCCCACAGTTGCAATCACAGATAGAGCCAATACTTTGTGTTGTGCTGCATCCACATCTCCCTTCCCCCTCCCCTCATTACTTCTCCTGGGAAATGTTCTAACTTCTCCTAGTTCACTTTCAACTGCATTATCACAACATAAAATGGCTACCAGTTGGCCCTTCAATAAAACCAATTTTAAAAAGTGCAAGATGCCATGACAAGGAAACAGCAGCAACTCAATAGAACCAGTGCAACGGACCAGCCCTTTCAGGCATTTTAATTCAGAATGGGAATGTTTGCAGTGCACAAAGCCTTTGGCCGTCTTTCTGAACAATTCACAAATTATTGCTCTACTGTCTTTCGAAAGTAATTTTCTTGGAAATCAAAGCCAATGAATTGTTTGTACAATTTAGAATCATGACACTTGTGCAGACCTTACTTTATAATTTGCTTTCCACATTTGGCCAACAGCCATGTATTATACAGGAAGACTGAGATTGGAGCAGAGCTGTAACAAGAGGACACATTGCGAGTGGAGATATGGGCTATGAATGTCAAGACATCCCAGGACTGAGGGGGGGGAGGCTGGGAACGAACCAAAGCTCCCACATTCTGACAAGATTCCAAGTGTCTTTCTCTGTAAAATGTGAAGGTTCATTTACCGGCTACTGTGCATTGCAGTGAATGAAGTTTATCCCAATATTACCAAAGTTTACCCCTCAGTCTGAAAAGGGGACTCGACCCAAAACGTCACCCAGAGATGCTGCCTGTCCTACTGAGTTACTCCAGCATTTGATGTCTGTCTCCAATATAATAAACATATCATGGCCATTCTTCTAAGAAGTGAATGTAACAAATCAATAATCTAAAATGCACAACTATTTAATAAACTCATATAGCAGTAACAGGATCATGGTTTTCACTGAATCAAAATAGCATGCTCAATATTTTTTAAAGTTACAGTGTCAATGGTTTTGAGTGTGTGACATGTAAATTTTGGAAAAATCAAGACATGGATAATTGATTATAAAGAAAGATTTAGCCCTTGCAGTGATTAGGAAAAGCAATATTACAGAAAATTGTTGTTATTTTTTATTGCTTAAGCAGATTTAAAGTAAAGCATCCAAAGTAAAATGGTAGATACAAATGCTAATAGTTTTTCAAAATTATGTCCAGTTTGTGAATATTCAAAAATATACAATTTGAAATCTGAATCAATTGTATTTATAGAGCACTCTGGAGTAACTTCTATTTAAGGCACTAAAATATCACTGTTGTTGCCATTTTAATTCTTCCATTGTGGTAATTTAATTGTTTCATTAGGGGTAACATGAGGGGGAACTTCTTTACTCAGAGAGTGGTAGCTGTGTGGAATAAGCTTCCAGTGGAAGTGGTGGAGGCAGGTTCGATTTTATCATTTAAAAATAAATTGGATAGGTATATGGACGGGAAAGGAATGGAGGGTTATGGTCTGAGGTAGATGGGACTAGGGGAGAATACGTGTTCGGCACATACTAGAAGGGTCGAGATGGCCTGTTTCCATGCTGTAATTGTTATATGGTTATATGGTTATTGTCATTTTATGAAAGAACTATATTGTTGTATTAAGCTCCCAGGTACAGTTATGAGTGGCTGGCACTATAATTGTTCAGACCATCAGTGGGTGCAGGGGCTGGCGATCTTGGTGTTTTGTTGCCATTTTAGATGAACTACTCAGGTAGGATTAACTAAAAGGACAAACAGTGACATGCATTGTACTTCCCAGGCGCTGTTCTGCCAATTCAAATAAAATTACATTTTGACAATAACATGACTTAAAAGCTGAGAAAAAATAGTAAGATTAAACGAGAACTTACCAGTTTGAAGTTTGATCTGTATTTTATGAGGAGTTACGATGAGGGATTACGTGAAGAACCCGCTCAGTGCGCAGGCGCGGCATACTTCCAAGCAGCGGTGTGGAATCACAGATAGACACAAATATTTGAAGTAAACATAGTAAAGAAAAAGAGACATCAGAATATCAGTTTGATCCATATAATGAGGGTGGGAGCGGAGGGCACGTAATCCCTCATCGTAACTCCTCATAAAATACAGATCAAACTTCAAACTGGTAAGTTCTCGTTTAATCTTACTATTTTACTTCGGAGTCACGTGAGTGATTCCGTGAAGACTTCAAAGCTCTGTGATTTCAAACCGTGTAACAGTTAACACTTACATCACTGCCGAAGTTTTTGAGGAAGGGAGTGTGTTATCGTAATCAACCAATCAATCTGTTTTTTGAAACAAAAAAATGGAATTTATTAACAATAACAACAAAATAAATTGCTCCCCTGGGCTAAATTAAACATTTGCAGACTGTAATATAGTTTCTGCATATAGCACAGGTTTTGCCAACGGCTTATGATAAAACGTCCTGAACGTGGTTTCCCTTGCCCATCCTGCTGTAGCCAGGATGTGGTCCACCGGTACGTTCATTCTTTCCGCCGTTGACGCGGATGCTGCCCTGGTGGAGTGAGATTTGTACAAGTTAGTGTCAATCCCCGCAGCTTTTATCACCTGCTTGAGCCATCTCGAAATGGTTTGGCTCGTCACCCGACCATATGGTTTCTTGTGACTGACCCACAAGGCGTTTTCACTACCTCGAATACTGTTAGTTGTGTCTATATAGCACAGTAAGTGGGTCACTACACATAACCGTGGTTCTGGTGGGTAAGCCCGGAAGATCACGACTGGACTTGGCGTTCCTGGCCTGCTTTGTTTGATGAGTCCCTGGATCATAAAAGATATTTGGTCTGGAGCTGTCATCATGTGGTCCAGGCGTAACCGATGCAGAGACTGGACCCTCTGTGCGGACACAAGTGCCATTAACATGATTGTTTTGAGTGTCAATTGTTCGAGGCTGAGGGATCTGACTGGTGGCCACCCCCTGAGGCAAGTTAGTACGTCACTGACATCCCAAATATGGGTGTACCTTGACCTGGGGGGGGTTAGAATTGTAAATTCCTTTCATTAATTTGACCACCAACGGATGAGAACCCATGGCCTGGAGTCCTGGTGCTTGTGTTAGGTAGGCAGACAGGGCACTTCTTGCCGTGTTGATGGCACTGTAGCTGAGTCCTTCGTCGTGGTGAAGCTTGGCCAGGAATTCCAGTACGTTGGTGACTGATGCAGTTGTGTAGGTGATCCCTGTGTCCAGGCAGTACTTTTCCCACTTCTTGATGTTGGTTAAGTACTGTTTTTTGGTGGACGTTCGGATGAATGCTGACATGGTGTGGATAGTTTGTTCCGACAATCCCAGTCCCAGGAATGGTCTGTTCAGAATCTGCAACCTAGGAGATTGATTTTTCCATGGCACGGGTGGCTTATGCCAGAAACTGGGTGTTGTAACAATTCTGGGTCACTGGGAAATAGCATCGGAGTAGCAATAACCATGTCATGGAGTACCGGGAACCATGGCTGTGTAGGCCAGTCGGGTACTACCAAAATACCTGACGCAGAATCCATTTGTATTTTGCGTAGTACCCGACTAATGAGGCAGAAGGGAGGAAATGCATAGAAGAAGAAATTTCCCCAATCCAGCGCGAACGCATCTACCGCTGCTGCCTCAGGGTCTGGTTCCCAAGCGACATACCTAGATACCTGGTGATTTAGCCTTGATGCAAATAAATCGATATCTGGCGTGCCATATTGCTTGACAATTTTCGCAAATATTTTGGGGTTTAACATCCACTCAATGTTGTCATTAAATTTGCGTGACCTGGTGTCTGCCACTGTATTTTGCTTACCTGGTAGGTAAGTTGCTGATAGCCAAATATGTCTTTCGACACACCATTGCCAAATTGTGTTAGCCAATTTGTCGCACGATAAAGACTTTATGCCACCCATATGATTAATGTAGGCCACCACCGTAGTGTTATCTATTTGTAGCCGAACATGCAAGTGATGCATGTTTGATGCATATGCTTTTAAGCCATAGAAGGCAGCCAACATTTCTAAACAATTTATGCCCAGTGTAAGTAGTAATGATGACTCGGGGTTAGTCCATCTGCCACCTGTGCTGGACATGGTGTTAGTTGCTCCCCAACCTTGAGCACTAGCATCTGTTTGGATAACTAGCGTAGGGTTAGTGATAATAATAGGGCTGAAACTATGCCAAACGTTGTCCACCCACCACTGTAGTTCTGATATTGCTTCAGTGGGTAACGTCATGACACGATCATAGTGACCTGCATGCCGTTTTAACGCGTGTACCTTTGCTCTTTGCAAATTTTGATAGTGCAAAGGTCCGAATTGTGTAGCCGGAAATGCTGCTACCATTTTCCCAATTGTGCTTGCTACGTGCCGAATAGTTGATCGTTTGTTGACCATAAGGTTGTTGCATGATTGAGCCAATGCAACTGTTTTGTCTCTAGGCAAAGTTACAGTCATATGGATTGAGTTAACTGTGAAGCCCAAGTAATCCATGGTAGTGGATGGCTTCAACTTGGATTTATCTGGATGGAGGACAAATCCTAAGTTTTCGAACAATTGTTTGGTAGCTGATACAGCTAACTCCGCCAATTCCATGGTTTTCCCTAATATTAAGATATCATCAAGATATGCCATGACAATATGATTTTGTCTTCTTAATATTGCCAAGGCTGGTTTGAGTATCTTGGTGAACAGTCTTGGGGCTGATGTTAGACCATTAGGTAATGCTTTAAACTGCCTTAACTGCCCCATCCAGGTAAACTTAAGGTATCTGCGATGATCCTTGTGAATGGGAACTGAATAGTAAGCATCTTTAAGATCAATGCTTGCCATGTAGTATCCTTTGGAAATCAATTGTTTTGCAGTAACAAATGTTTCCATTTTGAAATATATATACTCAACAAACATATTTAGGGATGTTAAGTCAATGATGATGCGACATCCACCATCTTTTTTGGTTTTAGTGAATATGTTTGATACAAACTCCAAGGGTTCATGTTTTGTTTTTTCAATGATACCCTTTGTAACTAGTCTCATCAGTTCAATTTTTCCTTCTCGTCTCTCTTTTACTGAGAGGGAGAATACCCTTTGGGGTAAATGCTGAACTGGTGGCAAGTTACCTGATATAAACTGTATTTTGTATCCACTAATGCCATTGAGTATATACTGATCACTCGTGATAGACTCCCATGCTGCTTTAAACTGGAGCAATCTTCCTCCTGTTAGTATTAAGCCTCCCAAAAGTTGATAGGAACCAGACCCACCTACCTCCATGGTTACGGGTATTTCCTATGATTCCCTTTGGTCGGACGACCATGCTTGCGAGGTGTCTGATGTGGCGTGTTTGTTGGGGGTTGGCGCATTTTCCATGGGGTCCGCTCTGGGCCCTGGTCTAAAAAAGACTTACGGTGAAAGTAAGCGGACCCCGAGCTTTCACCAGTGTTGAATGGCGGATGTTTACTGGTGGATGCGGCAGGGTGCTGCCACTTGGTGGTGTGTGTTTTCAGTTTGCTCGTTTTATACCCTGCCTTCATGAGGCCTTGAGTTCTTGAGGCCTCGGTCATGTCCTTCATGCGTTTAGGTAGGTCTTTCCCGAACAGCAGCCTGTCTGGCTCATCGGCTGGTGTTTTACACAGCCCAGCAAATCGAGGATTGATAGCAGGTTTGATGATTTCTTTCCGCAGATTATTAATTTCAAACTGCGTGTTACACAACAACGCGAGTGTATCCTGTTGATTGGTGGTCATCTCGGTGTTGTTTATAGAACGAGCAAACGAAGTGATGCCTGCTGTCAATAGTCGGAGTATCCGCTGCAGCTTTAGCTCGTGGTGCCGGATGGTTGTCCCAACGTGTCCCCAGATTTGGCTGTTCACCGTTGGTACTTTTAGAGATTCACAGTTCTCCGGCGCCATATAGGTGTCTAAAGCTTCATTAATCACCTGCTCCTGCAGAGCTCTGTTGGAAAGGTGATTGATACTTGCCGCTAGTTTGGTCTCTAGTGGTTCCCCTGCACGGGGGTTTGACACGTAGCGGCCCACTACACCAAGCAGCTGTTCCTGCTCCTGCACCCCCTGCATACTCCCGAAATCTTCAACCATAACCCCTTGTTCTGGACCAGCCCAGTCCTGGTCCCCAAAGCTATCCTCTGGAAAGGAGGATGCAATGGACAGTGCAAGAGGCACTGTAGAGGGAGTGCCTGACCTCCCTCTGCAAGAGCTCCCCTCCCGGGGTGCACCTTGCTGGAGCACCTGCTCCAAGAGCCGCTCCATGCGGCTCAGGCGGCTGTCCCTCCCCCTCCTGGGTGGAGAGACGTCCCCGTCCGACGAGTCGGATGCCACCGGCCGGTTGCTCTTCCGTTTGGCTTTGCCTCCAGCCCGCTGTTCAGGTGTTAGCGGAGCTGGACTCGGCTCGGTGTCGGGGATAGCGGAACGCCCGGATAGCGCTCCTACCGCCTGTTGCTGCCCCCCCTTCTCCTCTTGCGGAGTTGGACGGGGGGCAGATTTCTTCGCAAGTCTTGTCTTGAGTGTGGACATTCTGCAAGAAAAGACAGCCGGCTCTTCTTTGGTAAGGAAAGCCGACTTTGTTCACTTACCTGACGGTCCGTTTTTAAATTTTCAGCGGGAGAGTTTGACTTCCGCTGTTGCCGCTGTTGCACTGCTGGCGTAATGCCGCGCCTGCGCACTGAGCGGGTTCTTCACGGAATCACTCACGTGACTCCGAAGTAAAATTAAGGTGAAGAAATGACCATTTGGCCAGTTGCTGAAAGGCACAAATGAATGAATGAAAAATACTTTATTGTCACATGCAGTGACATGTTTGCTTTGTGTACAAAGTAGGCGATACACAAGTGTCGTCACGTTTTGGCGCCGACCAAGTTGCCAAAGTACCAAACAGTCCTATCTACTGCCCCTGCCGCTGCATATGTAGGCAACAGGCCTCCCTCTCCCCCCAGTCTCCATCGTCGGTCTGCGGCGGCAGGCCGGGCCTGCTTGCCAGGATACTCTAGGCCGGGACCAAAGAACAAAAAATAAATCAATTTTGTGCAAACCCCTGTTAAGTTTGATTTTACCAAGTCAAGCTCAATTTTTTTAACTCAATTTAACTACTGTGTAGGAAGAAACTGCAGATGCTGGTTTAAACCGAAGATAGACACAAAATGCTGGAGTAACTTGGGACAGACAGCATCTCTGGAGAGAAGGAATGGGTGACGTTTCGAGATGGTCTGAAGAAGGCTCTCGACCCGAAACATCACCATTCCTTCTCTCCAGAGATGCTGCCTGATCCGTTGAGTTACTCCAGCATTTTGTGTCTATCCTCTTGTTCAAGTCCTCTCTGGACATTTTCAGAGTACGTGCCTATATACAACAGTAGCCAGCACTGTTAAAGACCATTTAAACATTTAATTGAAAGGGTCAGACCTAATTTCCTTCCTGATTGCCAGGGATTTTAGCCAAGTCCTTTTCTCAATCTTGTTTGTCAAATGCTTGCTTTTTACAGGGACAATTCAAGTCAGACTCAAGGGTCAAGAGTGTTTTATTGTCATATGTCCCGGAAAGGACAATGAAATTCCTACTTGCTGCAGCACAACAGAATATGTGAATATGTAAACATTGTATATAACGAGGAAAAAAAGGAAAAGTTCAATAAATAATAAATATAGTGCAAATAACAAATAATAATATAATCATTTGCAGTTCAGAGCCCACAGCTTATTCATTGTTGTATTTAATAGTCTGATGGCTGTGGGGAAGAGGCTGTTCCTGAACCTGGACGTTACAGATTTCAGGCTCCTGTACTTTTTTCCTGATGGCAATGGTGAGATGAGTGTGTGGCCAGGATGGTGTGGGTCCTTGATGATTTTGGCTGCCTTTTTGAGGCAGCGACTACGATAGATCCCTTCGGCGGTGGGGAGGTCAAAGCCGGTGATGGACTGGGCAGTGGGCACAACTGTTTGTAGTCTTTTTCGCTCCTGGACGTTCAAGTTGCCGAACCAGGCTATGATGCAACCAGTCAGAATGCTCTCTACCGTGCACCTGTAGAGGTTTAGGAGAATCCTCTTTGAATCTTCGTAATCTTCTCAGGAAGTAGAGTCGCTGATGTGCCTTCTTTACAATTGCTTTGGTTTGCTGGGTTCAGGAAAGATCTTCTGATATATGCACCCCCAGGAATTTGAAGTTATTGACCCTTTCCACCATCGTCCCGTTGATATAACCAGGATTGTGGGTCCTCATCCTTCCCCTACTAAAGTCCACAATCAGTTCCTTGGTCTTACTGATGTTGAGAGCCAGGTTGTTGTGCTGGCACCATTTGGTCAGTCGGTTGATTTCAGTTCTATAGTCTGACTCGTCCCCATCTGTGGTTCGTCCAACCACAGTGGTGTCGTCAGCGAACTTGATGATGGAGTTCGCATTATGTCCAGCTACGCGGTCATGGGTATAGATTGATTCCAATTTCTAGCCTCTGATCACACGGTGCACCCAGCACCTCAAGCACACCATTTTTAAACCTCTAAAATGCTTTATTGGCTGCTTGATAGATATTGTTAATTAAGATTATAGTCAGTAAAACCCATGCAATGTTGCATGAAATCGCCAGCCGTCATATGAAAGGAGACTGGAAAGGAGACTGGATGAACTTCGCACACAGAATAAGTTCCGTACTAAAACTATCAGCAAGTAATGATACAAATAATGAAACTTGACCCTGGCGGCCAAACTTGCTGTTTGAGTATCTATGTACCGAGTTCCAGCATTGTACATCTTGTGTCTTTTGTTGTTAAACTTCAACAAGTATCTGTTTCCAGGCTGACCCTGCACAATGGGCAAAGTACCAGTGATATTTATGTTACATTTTTTTTTTAATCTCCCTAGATAAGCTCAGACACGTCACTGTTATTAGGTTCTGACCCTCAAAGTAAATCTGACAATTTGGATATAAAATAAAATGTTGTGTTAAGTTTTATACCAATAACTCAAACTTAAAATCAGCCCAAATCAAAACTGGGGCAGTGAAGCCATTGGATCTTTGTACCTACAGACTCCCGGATATTGCTGTTGGGGTCCTGGTCAGCATGCCTGACCTCAGCAATGACCACTCAGGAAATGGGTAGACTATGGCGCAATACCCTGGAGAAAGTCCAACTGCACCACCATTGATTTCACCTGATTAGGAGCTGAGCTGGTTGACTGTTCCTGAATCAGGGTCTTCACTCTTGTTCTTGGAGTCGTTCCCTGTACAGTCTGACCAGCAATCAGCCCACAATGAAGAACAATGCGAGTTGGGAGGCTCCTTCAGAAGAGGGGCAAATTCCCATCTGCTTTATCGCTGCTGCTGTAGGATACTCGTGACATTGAGTATAACAATCAGGAAGTCATGATGCAGCTCTATAAAACTTTGGTTAGGCTGCATTTGGTGTATCGCCACTTGATTAGGTTCCTGTACCTTCTTCCCAATCATAGCAGTGAGATGAGAGCATGGTGTGAGTCTGATGATAACAGCTACCTTCATGAGGCAGCACTGCATCTCTGTAAATTATTTTGATGGTAGGGAGGTCAGTGCATATGAGGGACCAGGCAAAGTCCACCACTTTCTGCAGCCTCCTTCATTCTTGTGCATCTGGTTTACTGAAGCAGGCCATGATGCCACCAGTCAGTATGCTCTCTTTTGTTCACAGCCAGAAGTTCAATTGGATATTCAGCAACATGTACTCACTGGAGTTTAGAAGGGTGAGGGGGTGACTTCATTGAAACTTAGCAAATAGTGAAAGGCCTGGATAGACTGGATGTGGGGAGGATATTCTCATTAGTGGGAAAGTCAAGGACTAAAGGCCATAGCCTCAGAATAAAAGGATGTTCCTTTAGAAAGGAGATGAGGAGGATTTTTTTTGTCAGAGGGTAGTGAGACTGTGGAATTCTTTGCCACAGAAAGTTGTGGAGGCCGTCAATTGATATTTTTTAGGTGGAGATTGATAGATTCTTGATTAGTACTGGTGTCAGGGGTTACAGGCGAATGAGGTTGAGAGGGAAAGATAAGTAGGAAGGAACTGCAAATGCTGGTTTAAACCGAAGATAGACACAAAAAGCTGGAGTAACTCATTGGGTCAGACCGCATCTCTTGTGATGTTTAGATCAGATAGATCAGCCATGATTGAATGGCGGAGTAGACTCGATGGGCCAAATGGCCTAATACTGCTCCTACGACTTATGAACATGCCGAATCCTGTCGACCTTCTGAGGAAATAGTCATTGCTAAGCTCTCTTTGTGATCTTCGTCAATGTGCTGGGGCAGTACAGTTCTTCAGTGATATACATACCCAGGAACTTGAAGCTGTTGACATGCTCCACTGCCAATCCATTAATGAAAACAGGTTCATGGCTCCTCAACTTTCACTTCCTGAAGCAACAATCAACTCCTTGCTTTGCTAACATGAGCAGCAAGATTGTTATGCTGGCACCATTCAATCAGATTAGTTTAGCTTAGTTTTATTTATTGTCACGTGTACAGTGAAAAGCTTTTTGTTGCATGCTCTCCAGTCAGTGGAAAGACTACACATGATTTACAATCAAGCCGTCCACAGATACAGGATCAACGGAATCAT
This sequence comes from Amblyraja radiata, assembly GCF_010909765.2. Lineage (NCBI taxonomy): Eukaryota > Metazoa > Chordata > Chondrichthyes > Rajiformes > Rajidae > Amblyraja > Amblyraja radiata. The sequence goes on from NC_045970.1 coordinate 10,446,702, forward strand.
GTTTAGTGCAAGATAAAGTCCAGTAAAGTGTGATTAAAGATAGTCCTAGGGTCTCCAAAGAGGTAGATGGTGACTCAGGACCTCTCTCTAGTGGATGACAGGATGGTTCAGCTGCCTGATAACAACTGGGAAGAAATTGTCCCAGAATCTGGAGGTTTGCCTTTTCACACCTGTCTGATGAGAGATGGGAGAAGAGGTGGTGCCCGGGGTGAGACTCGTCCTTGATTATGCTGGTGGCCCTGCCGAGGCAGCGTGGTGTAGATGGAGTCAATGGAAGGGAGGTTGGTATGTGTGATGGTCTGGGCAGAGTCAACAATTCTCTGCAATTTCTTGCAGCCTTGAATGGAGCTGTTCGCAAACCATGCTGTGCCGCATCCCAGTAAATATACTTTCTATCAATCTCTTTCCTGTACGCTGACTCATTGCTACCTGTTATTTGTCCAACAACAGTGGTATCATCTGGTGAATTTAAAGCTGGCATTGGTACTGTGTCTGGCGATACAGTCATAGATATAGTGTAGAGCAGGGTGCCCCGTGTTGATGATCTGTGAGCAGGGGGCGGAAAACCCGGGGGGGCCAGAGGGGACACGTCCCCCACAAGTTTTTGTAATCCGGATTTTAAAACCCGGTGAAATGTCCGCTTTCCGCGAGACAGTGGGGGTGGGACTGCTGATCGAGGGCGCCGATTGGACGAGAGAGACGTCGGTCAACAGGCAATGCGGGCGGGACATGATGCTTCAGCGCGATGATTGGAGGAGGAAGGGGGAGGGGGATGGGACTGAGGATAGAGCGCAGTGATTGTAGGAGGGAGACGTGGCACAGACCTGCGCCTCATCCGCAGCCAGGATCGATCCCGGCCGGCTCTCCGGCGCTGTCCCCCCCCCCCCCCCCCCCCCCACGAGTGGCCAGAGAGGTCAGGATTCCGACGGGAGCTGTACCCCCAGGCCCACAGCCAGCGCAGAGAAGCAGCGCTAAATCCAGCTGAACTCTGCCTGTCCCGCCAGGTTAACCTGCATGGGCTTGCGGGAAATATGGCCAGCGCGGAGAAGCAGTGCTGATGTCCCGTCAGTCCAGGCAGGGCTGTAGGTTAACCCGGCGAGACAGGCAGAGTTGAGCTGCATTTTGTGCTGGATTGAGCCTCCGAAGCCTCGCACATGTGTGTGTGCGTGTGCGCATGCGCGCGAGGCCGCCAAAAAATTGTGTTCCCCCTGTTCCTCGGTCCCCTCCATGTTTTGATAGCGATTTACATGCCTGTTCTGTGAGGAGGGAAGTTTGTTGCCAGTCCATACTGATCCAAGACTGCTGATGAGGAAATGGAGGATTTAATTGCCAATGGGATGAACAGACACCCAGTTCCCTGACTTTGACATTTAATTTGGAGGGGATGATGGTGTTAAATGTTGAGCTGTAGTTGATGAACAACAAACTGAAATCTATAGGAAGGAACTGCAGATGCTGGTTTACATTTAGACATAAAATGCTGGAGTAACTCAGCGGGCCAGGCAGCATCCAGAGATGTCCTTCTGACCAATTGCTCCAGTGTAGAGTGGCGACCCAATGAGATCGTATCTACCGTTGAACATGGTGGTAGTAGGCAATTGTACTGGGTCCACATGCTTGCAAAGGCAGGAGTTGAAATGTGCCATTACCATCCTCTAAGCACTTCATCGCCACAGACGTTAGTGCCACCAGTTGTGAGTCATTGAGGCATATCACCTTGCTCTTTTTGGGCATTGATATTGTGGATGTCCCATTCATGCAGGTGGGGACCTTGGACCTTAGTATTGAGAGGTTGAAGATGTCTATGGAAACTCCAGCAAGTTGGTCAGTGGAAGTTTTAATAATGTGTAGGAAAGAACTGCAGATGATGGTTTAAATCGAAGGTTTAATAATGCAGGTTTTAATAATGCAGATTAATGCAGATTCAAATAATGCAGATTCAAAATGTCAGATGGAGGGACCACATCACCAACGCCCTGCTCTATGGGGAGATTCCACCTCTGACTGAGAAGGTCAGGTCGAGAAGGATGAGGCTCGCTGGTCACTGCCACCACCACCCAGAAATGCCAGCAGACGAGGTTATGGCAGATGTGACCAGGGACGGCCAATCAAGACGATGCTGAAGACGGTGATGGAAGATGCATGTGTAGAGACAAAAGAGGAGCTTGCCAGCTGCATGGCGGACAGAGATGTGTGGTGCGTCCGTCACACAGTTAGTAAGCATGGCATATCCGTTCAGGTTGTTGTTAAGTCCTTAAACATCGCCGAGTGTATCAATGTCCTGCAGCCGCAAACTCGTTACTTTGCCTCCTCTGACCAACTCGGTGCGATCGTCACCACTGGAGCTTTGAATGCTGAAGTTCTGCTGTGATTCCAGGGAGCAAAGTGTTGCATCCCATTGACCCTGGTCCCATAGGGAACTGACCAAGTTCTGTGCTTCCTACTGTATGAAAATTATTCTAATCCTGTTTCAAATCACACTTTGAACAATTCTGATTTTTTTTTTCCACCAGCGGACACAGAGTGGCAAAAATGTCAAAAGCAAGGACGTATTCCAAAAATAGATGAAATTCAATATCTCGGAAAGCAAATTTGTTTATCTTTAGTTTATTCTTGGAACGTGCATGACATTTTCAAGGTGGACATTTGTTGCCAAATACTATTGGCCGGATGTTAGTGATGGTGGGTCTTGGTGAACTACTTCAGTTCATGTGATGAAGTTATCCTCAAATTGCTGGAGTTCCATCATCTTTGCCCACTGACAGTGAAGGGACAAAAATCACTTATTTTCAAGATGCATGACTTAAAGGAAGATCTCCGAAGAGGAATTATTGCAATGCTTTGTCCAAACTGATGGTATAGGCTGTTGAAAAAAGGTTGTTATCCCAAGGAAGGAAGTTAGTTGAAACCTTTCCCATTTTGAATGGCACGGCAAGTAGAAGAATTGGTTTCAATATCTTCCACTATTGATTTATTATTATCACATTTACTAAGATACATGATAAACTTTGTGTTGTTGCTGTCCAGGCTAATCATAGCATACAGAAGTACAAACATGTATAAGTGCAATCGATAATGCCAAGAGAAAATAAACAGGGTGATAGACTTGGATTAAAAACAGAGATCTAAAAGAATGGAACTATTGTAATGGGTAATAGTAGATCCTCCTGAGACCAGCGCACAATGAGTTACCATGATCAAGCACCATCTTAACAACTAGTCCAGTTTGCAGTACCTGTTACAGGCACAAAATGCGGGATGGGCAGCATCTCTGGATTAAAGAAATAAGTAACGTTTCGGGTCAAGACCCTTCTTCAGACTGAGAGTCAGGGGAAAGGGGAAACGAGAGACAGAGACGGTACTTTGGAGAAATGAATGGAAGATATACATAAACAATGATAATCAAGGAAATGTGGAGCACACAGTAGGTGATTGTTGGCTGGGGGTTAGGTGTACGGTCAGAGGAACTCAACAGGATGACAGTAAAACTTGCACGCTGACTAGGGTGGGGGAGGGACAGTGAGGGAGTGGATGCAAAGGCTACTTGAAGTTAGTACCGCTTGTTTGAACTCATACAAACAACACCTCACAAATTATGTCTTACGTGCCTGAGCAATGTTTCACTTGATATTCAGAAGGTGCATAATGCTGAGTTAAAAATCTGGAGTCTTTGATACACAGCCCAGCAATTTAAACAGGAGCTGGAAACGCTCTCCTTGTGAAATGGCAGCATCAATGTGCACTACAAGTATAGGACGACATTTGCTTTTCTCATTTTGCTTCTAACAAATTTTGTTGCAAATCCCTTGAGCGGAAACTTGCCTGAGATTATACATTACACACCTCCATAGGCCCTCTGCCCATCTCTTGAAAGGAATCTAAGAACTCGCTGCTTGAAACATGTCATAAAACTGAATGAGCAAAATAAAACCTTACTGATATCTGGGTGCAGTGGAGGCCGGTGCTCTTTGGTCTGATCTCAAAGCAGAGGTATGGTATATCACATGGAACTATTATTAACAGCATTTATCCTTGACCAATACACCTTTCATCCATTACAGCAACCAAATAGACACAAAAATCTGGAGTAACTCAGCAGATCAGATAGCATCTCTGGAGAAAAGGAATAGGTGATGTTTCAGGTCGTAGGGCCTCGACCCAAAACATCACCTGTTCCTTTTCTCCAGAGATGCTGTCTGACCCGCTGAGTTACTCCAGCTTTTTGTGTCTATATTCGGCTTAAACCAGCATCTGCAGTTCCTTCCTACACAGCACATCCAGTGGCGGACTGGGTCTAAAAATATTGGTTGCCAGGAGACAAAGGGGGCCCACCCACAACTACAATGCTATCATTTAACAGGGGCCCACTTGCCATCACTTGCTATCACTTCATCAGGGGCCCACTTGCCATCGGGCAAGCTGACACCCTGGCCAGTCTGCCACTGAGCACATCCTAAATAGCATTTACAGTTTGGCACTAACAAAAGTGCATGCTGCAATTGGAACATATTGTGCAATTTGCATTCCTGCACTTCCGTCAATTTCAATTTTTTTTTAAACATATTATTATCATGTTGTCGTCCTTGCAATAGCAATCCATTTGTGTCAGTGGACGTGCTGGGAAGTGATCTGCGTGACAGCGAGAATTGCTTCCAATCTCCCAACGTACAAACGTAAAACTGCACACCATATGCCACTCACGACAACCAAGCTTAAAAATTAAATGTGTAGGAAGTAACTGGTGCTGGTTTAAACTACAGATGCTGGTTTAAACTGAAGATAGACACAAAATGCTGGAGTAACTCAGCGGGACAGGCAGCATCTCTGGAGAGAAGGAATGGGTGACGTTTCAGGTCGAGACCCTTCTTCAGACTGAAAAGTCAAATGTCCCTTTTAAAATATAGATGTCAGACCACTTTTAAGTCAGGCAAATTAAAAGAGATTTTGTTCTCAGTTTCAAGGCTGAAAATGTCGACTATTTGTAAATCTTCTCTTTCAAAACAGAAATGTCTGTTGATTCTAAAAGCCCAAACAACACAGGAAGAGACAGGGAACAGACAGCAATATACAATGTTGAAATGGAGTGATTCAAGGTGAAAAGATAAGGGAGATAGCAAGAGTACTAAGCCTGCCACTTGCATCAGGAGTTATTAACTTTTACCATTCTGAGCAAAAAGAGATCTGCAGAAGTCCCCGCCACAAAAAGAGGAACACATGTAACATTTTAATATCAACAATTAACCAATTATCTTGCCCCCTCTTTGCCAAATGTAACATTGAGACCCAGTCCTATTGCTTTGAAATTGAGCATTTCAATAGATTAATATAAAAAATGTTAATTTAATTATTTCTGTTTGCTATTTAATAGTGGCTTTACCCATTAACTTTCAACAGTTTAGTCACTTTATTTCTAAGCAAGGGTGGAAGAGAATCCAATCTGAATGCATTTATATGTAATTATCATCGACTTTCAGCATATTATTTTAATATATAAAGAGGACACAGGACGGCTGTTGTCATTCTCCACACACATCGGCAAGGGAGCGCCCAAGGGATGTGTGATTATGTCCATACATCTGCAGAGCACCTTATGTTAAAATCTGGATAGTTCAGGCTGGCAAATTCAATTTGTCTGCAATTGTGAGAGAAAAGCAGGAATGCAACTCAGGAATGCAGACACAGGGTTGAAGAGGAGGTACAGGGGGAAGTGCCCTCCTGGTGCCACAGTGTAAAACCAAGCCAAGTCATCTGAGAAAGTCCAGATAACATCTACCACTATTACCGATGGCAAAATGACACACATACCCACAAGAGCTATAACACTGACCCATGCCCACAAATGGTGTGAGTGTGTGTTATAGTTCCTCAAATGGCACTGGAGTGTGATATTTTGTGTTTTCCACTTCTAAAAACAATCCCCGTTGAATAATTTTCATTTATCATCTATCCGTTCCACTGATGAGAAAGTCAATTGTCCGGTGCTGAAAGCCTCCTTCCTGTAAATCATCGATATTTCAATCAGACTCTCGGACCCACCAATTTTTATTCGATCTGACGCTACCGACACAGTAATGAACACTAGTTCTGGGGGACTTCGGGTGGAGCTGAAACGGTTGGGGTTCAATCACTGGAGAACAAGCTGGAAGAGCTGAGAGCAAGGCCACTGTTAGAGAGGGAGATCAGGGACTCCTGTGTTTCTTGTTTCCCCTGAAACATGGCTCACTCCTGACTCACGTAACCCTGTGCTACAACCAAGAGGCTTTCTCCATTCACCGCATGGGCCATATAGAATCCTCAGGCAACGGCAAAGGTAGTGAGTGGCCTTTGCTGTTTGGTCAGACCCTGAACAAAGGGCCGGTAGGAGAACTGGGGGGGAGGTCAGCTGTGGGAGGTGCCCCTTGGGGCATGAAGGCTGTAGGCTGTAAACTGTAGGCCGCAGTTTGTAAGCTGTAGACTGTAGACAAAAGTGCTGGAGAAACTCAGCAGGTGAAGCAGCATCTATGGAGCGAATGAAATAGGCAACGATTGAAACATCAAATCCTATTATCTCTACTTTATGTTCAGCTGCAGCTTGGACTGGGTAAAATAGCACCAAAATCTGGTGACAGTTGCCTAAGGACTCAGTGAGCTGTTTCAATGCATGGGGTACTTAATCAGGTAGTCTTTATGTGTGGCAATAATCACACTGATCTATATGCAAAAAAAAGGTGTTTCTCTGTACAAGTGACAATAAAATAATCATTGACCATTGACCATTGACCCTTGGTCAATGTTTCGCTGATGTGACAGTCTTCCTTCAATTCTGCTCCCCTGCCGTGGAATACCTGTTCATAAAGTGCCACCCTTTTACTGAGGGAAATGCTCTCTCCCATCTTGGCAGAGAACTACATACCACCTGAAGCCAACACCAAGGTGGCATTGTACAAATCATACTCAGTCATTACCTCTCTTGAAACAGCAAACACTGATGTCCTGTTCATCATCACCGGTAACTTCAACAAGCTAACTTCAGGAATACCATCAGCATGCCTGCTGCCCCAAGGGAGCAACAACACTCTGGACTACTGCTGCACCACTATGAGGGCGGTCACAATGCCACAGTGGTAGAGTTGCTGCCTTACAGTGAATGCAACGCCGGAGACCCGGGTTCAATCCCGACTACGGGTGCTGTCTGTACTGAGTTTGTACATTCTCCCCGTGACATGCGTGGATTTTCTCCGAGATCATTGGTTTCCTCCCACACTCCAAAGACGTACAGATTTGTAGGTTAATTGGCTTGGTTAATGTAAAAATTGTCCCCAGTGGGTGTAGGATAGTGTTAATGTGCGGGGATGGCTGGTCGGCGCGGACCCGGTGGTCCGAAGGGCCTGTTTCCGCACTGTATCTCTAAACTAAACTAAACTAAACTAAAGAAGTACACCTTGCATTCTCTCCCTCTCTCACATTTTATCCAGTCTGCTCATCTGTCAAGCTGTTCCTGCCAGTTTCCAGGCTGAGGCTGAAGCACAATGCATCAATGCAAAGAGTCGTGCTGTAGTGGGCTAAGAATGCTAAGAGTCTACTTCAGGACTGCCTTGAGTTGGTGAACTGGAACATGGCCAAGACTACTTCATCCAACCCGAATGAGTAATCCTTAATATCAAGAAATGCATTGACAGCTGCATTCTGATCAAGAGTTAGGGTCCATCCTAAATAGAAAGCTTGAATGAACTGGGGGATTCACTCTCTGGTAAAGTCCAAAACTGTAGCTATCAACAAGAATGACCCCGTCCTTTACAGGAAAGCCAAGTATGATCTCCATAAGATCATGCCCACTTTGAAAAGGCAAACATGGTTCCACCAAGGCACCATGTTCCATCCCCACCGCTGGCTGTGTTTCATACATCTCAGTGGCAGAAGTCAGATCTGCTTTCAGGAGTGTGAATGCTCAGATTGTGGCAGGCCCATAAGGAGTCCTTGGACGGGTTCTGAAAACATGCTCCAATCAACTGGCCACAGCCTTCGCCAACATCTTCAACCTCTCTCTTCAACAGTCTACTGCCACTATCTGCTTCAAGGAAATGTCAATATCTATTTATTACCACCACATTTCTTCCATTTCTCCAATTTTCTGTTATTCTACCTGCCTTCTGTTTTATTTACAGGTGAATGTAAGCAGACTGAATTCTCTAAGCAACTTTCAATCTAGTCCCCAAGAAAAATACAGTGACCTGTCTCAATGCCTGCAGCCCAGTAGCTCTAACATCAGCCACAATTAAGTGCTTTAAAAGATTGCTAATGGCCCTCTGCATCAGTCTTCCAGACAATTGTGACCCTTGCAATTTGTATGCAGGGTAAAAGGTCTCCCGATTATGCCATCTATTTTTGCACTGCATTCAGCTCTGGATCATTTTGACAATAAGAACACATATGACAGGATGCTCTTCATTGACTACAGCTCAGTCTTCAACACCATAAAACCAAATAGGACGGCACAGTGGCATGGTGGCGCAGTGGTAGAGCTACTGCCTTACAACTGCCTTAGAGTCCAAAATTTCACCTATCCATTTTATCCAGTGATGCTGCCTGATCCGCTGTGTTACTCAAGCATTTTGTGTCATCTTAGATGCTGATCAATTGTTTGCTCAGTTCTTTACTTCACTCCCTATGCATGGTAGACTGCATAGCCAAGTATAGTGACAAATCGATCATTAAATTCATTGATGATACCACTGTTGTCAGCCGGATCAGCAAAAACGATGAGATTGAGTATAGGACAAAGAACAAGAGCTTGACTCGTGGTGTCAGGACAACAACCCAACCCTTAATGTCATCAAGTCAACAGAGTTGGTTATTGACCCAAGGTAGACGGGTGGGGTTGAATACAATCCTGTCCTCATCAACAGAGCTACTGAAGAGATGCTTCAAGATTCTTGGCATCCATATCGCCAGCATTCTAACCTGATCCTTTCACACTGATTTGATGTTAAGAAAGACCATCAGGAAGGCTGGAAATATTGTCAAGAATGCCTGCACACTGGCCATTGCATTTTATTTCTTCTATCTTCTGTGAGAAGGCACAGGAGTTTGAAAACCCAAGCATCTAGACATAGAAGAGCTTATTTCCCACGGATATCAAACTCCTGAACTCTCGGATCCCCCTCCAGAGATGCTGCCAATACTCTTATTCTTAACTTTTACCATATTTAGTCAGTTTGTTATTACACTGAAGGTATTTTTCAGATTACTTCAGTTTGGACAAAACTTTTGCACCATTCCGCTGTTTTTGCATTTGTCGTTCTATTTGTTTTGTGCTTATTATATTTATTATTTACTCAATGGGCTTCATGCAAGCGAGGAGTTTAATTGTGTTTGTTCTATTTACAATCAATACAATACAATCAGTTTTATTCGTCACATTGCACATAAAGTGCAAGTGAAATGAATTTGCCAGCAGCAGTACAATGAAAAAGAACACACAAAAACACACTAAAAATTTAACACAAACATCCACCACAGCATTCATCACTGTGGTGGAAGGCACAAAAATTGGCCAGTCCTCCTCCATTTTCCCCCGTGGTCAGGACCTCAACCCTCCGCAGCCGTCGCTGCGGGCGTCCAGATGTGCAGACAAGGTAAAAAGTCAAGGTAAGTCCTGAAACGGTGCCTCCCCCACCGGAGACCGTGGCTTCAAGTTGGTGTAGGCCGCAGGATCGGCAGTCGAAGCTCCCCTCCAGGGAACCCCGGCGAGGGACCCCGCTCCTGATGGTAAGTCCACGCCGCGCCCGTGGTAGAAGTTGGCCGTGGGCTGGCATTCGGAGCTCCTTCTTCCCCCGGGTCCCCCACGAGGGATCCCAGGCTCCGGACGCCGCGCCGGCCGGAGCTCTGCAGACCACGGCATCAGGCTGCTGCGGGCCAGCGAACGGAGCGCTCCCCTCTGGCGAGTCCTTGCTGCTGAAGCCCCGGGCACGTCTCCGGGAAAGGCCGCACCGATCCTTGCTGTTAGGCCACGGGGGAGGCGACATGGAAAAAGTCGCCTCTCCGCGGAGGAGGCGACCAAAACGGTTTCCCCCACTCAAGACACACCAAGAAACACCAAGAAACAAATGTGTAGGAAGGAACTGCAGATGCTGGTTTACACCGAAGATAGACACAAAAAGCTGGAGGAACTCAGCGGGTCAGGCAGCATCTCTGGAGAAAAGGAATTGGTGGTGTTTCAGGTCGAGACCCTTCTTCGAAGAAGGGTCTCGACCCAAAACCTCATCTATTCCTTCTCTCCAGAGATGCTGCCTGACCCGCTGAGTTACATCAGATCTTTGTGACTATCTTCTGGCAATAAACTAAACTGAATATGAAAACAATAAACCATAACAGAAAAAGGACAACACACACAAACCCGAACAAAGAAGATCGTAACACACAAACACACATATAGAATAATAACAGAGAAAATATTAATAGTAAAACACATCCTGTAGGAAAGATAAAAAGGAAGAAATCATTGCACCATTACATTAGATGCAGAGAGATTTCACATAACAGGAACACTGACATGAAGACAAGTGTCCAAATGCAGAGATAGTACAAATGCCACAGGGATGGCAACGTGCCAAGAACAGAAGAATACACTCAACATGGAGATCAGAAAGAGGGAGCCAGAAGTGTGAAGATGCATAACACATGCTGACAGGCATGTTTTCTTGGTCTTTCGATGTTAAATGCCATAACCTGCTTTGACACTGATCTATGCTCAAGAGGAAATATCATACATAATGCAAGATATGTGCTGAGGTAACACTGATGAAAACGAATAGAAAAAGGGAAGATGTTTGTCTTAGTGTACTGGCAAAACAAGGGTACGATTAAAAATGCAGTAACCGGAGTCCTATCAAAACCAGTTTGAAATTTTAAACTGAGTGACAAAAAAGCTGCCGTGTTTATAATATGACCACAAGCAGAGCAGGTTCAGAGCCAAATGGCCTATTCCGGTGCCCATTTCCAATGTTCTTTTGTGAAAATCCTTCCCTATATTAATTTGTCTTGTGGTTCTTTTCTAAACAGTACAATCCATCCAAGCACTTTTTTCATTATGCCATTGGTGTTTTAAATTAATTATTTTATCAATTAGTTAGTTCATTAGTTAAAGCAATTAGTAAATGGCTGAGAGACACCAGGATTGTCTATTTAAGTTTCTCAAGGCAATCGATGCAGATGTGTTGCTTTACCCTGCCCAGAGCAATAGAAACAGGTTGCATGGATTGCTCTTCACATGGAGGAAATGGAAGACCATGCTCCGTTTGTCTGTCTGGTTAATTTTACCAATTTTCTGACTCCTCAGCACCTTCTCCTCAGCTAACAATGAGTATTCTACATTTCCTTATCATCGTCTGCTTTGAACTGCCATTCTCACACCTTACCCCTCCATATATCTAGACTCCCTCGTCCCTGACTCTCAATCTGAAGAAGGCTCTCGACGCGAAACGTCATCCATTCCTTCTCTCCAGAGACGCTGCCTGACCTGCTGTGTTACTCCAGCTTTTTGTAACTATTTCCAGCATAAACCAGCACCTGCAGTTCCATCCTACACCCTCTATGAAGCAGTTCCCTCAGTGGATTGTGCAAACAGATTGCATGCGGCCTTAAAATGAAAAAGAGGGCTTATTTCAGAAAATAATATTTAGTAGACCATTAATTTGAAACATGACAAGAGGTGAGAGGAGTATACTCTGGATCTAATTCTGTAAACCTTCCACTCCTGGTGCTATTCTCCACTTCCACTCTGGGTCTCTAACAAATGCAAGGATGGAGATGACAATGTCTATCGTCTATTGTCTATTGAATGGCCATGTACATTCATAATTATTACATCTTACAGCTATGGAAGGCTAACTTGTAATTCTATCAATTTCTCAAGGGTTCCCACGGGGAATTACAAGCTATGGGCCTCTCTGCTACATGAGAGTCCCAGAACTTGTGCAGAGAGATTTTTCATCAAGTAATTGGGAAAAAACCACAACCCTCCTAAATTGCCCTGACGTACTGAGCTATCACAACAGATAATTACGGGTCATTAGAAACATTGTCTGACTGTGTGCATTTTTTAATTGTTTTCATACACATTTATTTATGAGTGAGGAATATTTGACTGGCTGGAATGATTGGATATGGGAGGTCCTAAAACATCCAAAATTAAGTCCGTACAGACAAAGCCCAGCACAAAATGCGCTCTTGAACCCAACCTGTGACATAATTTGAAAGACACTTGAGTAGGTACATGAATAGGAAATATTTGGCGGGTGATGGGCTAGGTGTAGACAAGTGGACTAGCTCAATTAGGCGACAGTCAACATGGATGAGTTGGGCCAAAACTGTATTGCTATGAGATCTTCACCGATACATCTATGATTAGACAATGCTAAGAGATGAAAGCCATCAAAATAAGTTCTGTTGGGCGTTGCTCATTGCAGGACCACTAACATGGACAGATACCATTAAAGGTTTAAGCAAGAGATCTATTTCCATGTAGACACAAGTAATTGCAGATGCTAGAATCTTGCAGAGAACTCAAAGAGCTGAAGTGGGTCTGGCAGCATCTCTGGACAACATGATAGGGGAACATTTCGGTTAGGGACCTTTCTTCAACTGTTCAACTGACTAGGGGTTAGGCAGGGCCGGGACAAAGCCAGGCAAGGTAATGAGAGAGTGGCGGGAAGGGGGCTTATAATTGAAGAAAACAATGTTTATACCATTAGATTGTAAGTTACTCATCGTTCCCTCTAATTCAATGTTATTGGTTCTCTGTTAGAAATTGTGCTTCAAATTTATGCCACTACATTCAAGGTTTTTGGTGAGTGAACTGAACTCTCAAAAATATTTACACAAAGAGCTACACGATACTGCTGATAAAAAACGGAGTGTAATACGAGCTTGAAATCTTTTCTGTGGCCCCATTATTGCAAGATATTTTGGAGCAGTGTTTTGCATTGTGGCTATTTGTTGTACATCTTTTCATTTGCTCTGCTTTTATGAAGGGTATTAAGGAATTAACATTTCAGATCAGTTAAGTTAAACGTTATTGGGTTGAATTCTTTATCCTACGTACATAAAACTGTCAGCTTATCTAAAGCAATATAAACTGTTATAATGCTAAATAGCAAGTCAGAACCTAAAGACTGCCTCAGACTTCAGGGAGCAAGCGACAGGCTAAAAAGTGTTGTCAAAACAGCTAATCACTGATAACTCAGCCAAGGTCAGTCTGAGTGTTATTATTATTAAATTAGCCTCTCTGGCAGTTTATACTGTAAACCTGATCCAAGCAGCAAGACACCGCTATCCCACGGTACGAGTTCATTCCAAGCGTTCTCCCAAGTTTGCCCTGATTCAAACTCGGAGATTTACGGTAATGGCCACTCGACGGTACTCGGGGCTCTCGTGGACATTTTTCATCACGTTGAAAAATCTTCACAAGTCTTCCCGTGCTTACCTGCCGTTAGCGAGTCTTCCTGAGTACCTGCCGTTAGTGTTAAGAGACGTCCCCGAGCTCCGACGTACCCGCTACATTCATTCTCCGTGCTTACCACGAGTTTGATTTTTTTTTAACTCGGGAGAGCTCTTGGAATGAACTCCCACCGTGGGACAGGGTAATAAATCTTCAATTAACATTTTAAGACCATGGTTTTCGTCCACATTACTTTGAAATCTTTTAATTCAATATTACACTGGTATGCTGAAGAGAGAGAGATTTTCTATTTTCCTCAGTTTGGATAAATAACATCCTGCCGCATAACTAAGAAACAAGGAGCAAATTTAGCCTATGTTTAGACAGATCCGTACTTCAAAGCAGCTTTGAAAAAGGAGCATCACATCAAGCTGATCAAACTTCTGAGTAACTCAGCGGGTCAGGCAGCTTCTCTGGATGGAAGGAATGGGTGCCATTTCAGGTCGAGAGCCTTCTTCTGGAACCTTCTGGGTGCTAATTCCAGCTTGTGACGGTTGCAGTAGACTTCCTCATCTTGAAATTCTAACATGTAATGAACCATTTTAGTACAGTGTGTCATGGAGTTTCATAATAAAAACTTGACACTTTCTGTGCCTCCAGTAAACTTCTGTATTTTTTATTCTTGTTCTCTGTGTTTTTGACACAGTTGGTTCTTTTGCTGCATGCGTTGGCAGCTCTGATCACATAGATTTGAGTAAATGAGCTTTTGATATAGAAAATATTACATTAACAACCATTCAAAATTTACAAGACAGTCAGATGATAATTTCCGTAACTCAATATCTAATCATTCTTTTTTAACGTTCTTTGTATACATGGGAAATAGGTGCAGTAGGCCATTTGGCCCTTCAACCCAGCACCACCATTCAATGTCTGATCAGGTAAAATCAATACCCCGTTCCTGCTTTTTCCCCATATCCCTTGTTTCCTTTAGCCATAAGAGCTAAGAATTCCCCAGATTCACAAGTCTCTGAGTGAAAAAGTTTTTCCTCATCTCAGTCCTAAATGTCTTACCCCTTATACTTAAATTGTGATCCCTGGTTCTGGACTCCCCCAACATCGGGAACATTTTTCCTGCATCTAGCCTGTCCAATTCTTTAAGAATGTTATATGTTTCTATAAGATCCCCTCTCATTAGGGGAGCCACTAGGGCCGCCGCACTGAAGGCAGCCTCTGCCTACAGTCTGTTTGTTTTTCTATCTTTGTTTTATTTTTAGTTAGTTTTAAAAGTATGTTCCTTTAGTTTCTTTAGCTTTTCTACGTGGGGGAGGGTGGTAGGGTAAGGGGGAAACCGTTTCCCAGTCACTGCCTGGCAAGGACGCGACTATTCTCCGAGTCGCGTCCTCGCCCCACTCCTCGTGGCCTACCACCTGGATTGGAGCGGCCTTTCCTGCCGGGGACCGGACCAGAGCTCCGGCTGTGGCGGCGCAGCGCTGGATTCACCGCGGAGCGGGCGATGCCTTACCTGGGATCGCCAAGCCGCTGAGGATGTCCTCCAGTCCCGATGCCGGACTTCCATCACCCCTCGAGCGGGCCTGAACATTACGCCACCCATAGCGGCGACAGCGGGGGGTTCGGGAGCCTCCCGACCACGGGAGGACAACGGAGGAGGATGACTGTATTTTGCAGCCTTCCCTCTCAGTGGGAAACTTTGATCCCGCTGCGTGGGGATGTCTGTGTTAAAGACTATCGTGTTCTGTGCTCTTTATTATTTATATGGCTGTATGGTGACCACACATTTCACTGTACTAATTGGTACATGTGACAAATAAATGTATCTTGTATCTTGTATAATCCTTCTAAGTACTAAGCCCAGTCGACCCATTCTTTCACCATATGTCAGTCCCGCCATTCCGGCAATTAACTTGGTGAGCCTAGAGACTGTTTTTCCTCTATGAAGATGTAGCAGGCTAGAAATTGTAACACAAGGAAAATTATGTTCAGGTGAGACATGGACCAGTGTGGCACTGGCACCCATTGAGCTGCTCTATCCTGCTTCAGACCCAATACGTGTGTGAGATGGAAAATACCTCGTAGGAGGAAACTACTGTAATGAGCACCTCTTTACAACCTCCTGCTAACGTGGTTGACGGGATCAGGATATTAATGAACTGGGCAGTGGGTTCAGGAAGGGATATGAACATAGGGGACAGTGAGGATTGTGGCAGTGTGGGATGCTGAGAGAAGTGAGAGACGGATTCATTCACTGTGGAGAGATGGTGAGAGATACTGCTGGTGTGATGGGAGGGGTGGCATCAAACAACCGTATGAAATAAAATCAAACAAAATGTAATTTCCTGTAAGGCTATTTTTTTAAATAAAAGATTCCCTCTGATACTGTACATTCTGTGCATTGTAATGATTGTTTTGTGGTCTTTCAAGGTGTTTTGTTCTTGGGCTGGGTCATAAGATTTGCCTCCAATTGCTGTCAGGCCGTACACTAAAGCTTGTCAGTGACAGCTCCAGGCCTCTTCTTCACACATAAATCCATGTTGATGGTTGGAGGTCAGATAGTATCCTTGTCCTTAGTGAGAGAAGGATCCCTTTTGATCTGCATCGCGTAGTTTCAGCTGCGATTCAACAGTGTCCTTCTCTAGATTTGCAGCCATATATTACGCAATACAACATTACATTTAATAACATCAAGTGGTTAGGTAGCGTTCGAAGATAGGCACAAAATGCTGGAGTAATTCTGCGGGACAGGCAGCATCTCTGGAGAGAAGGAATGGGTGACGTTTCGGGTCGAGACCCTTCTTCAGACTGAGAGTCAGGGGAGAGGGAGATATGGAAGGGTAAGGTGTAAAAACAACAGATCAAAGGGGACGATAGATAGCATCCGTCTACTAAACATCAAGTGTCAGGGAACAATGACATTCTTACTTGCATACCTCATGAAGTTTCCATTCCCAGACACCTCCTCTACTTTAGTTCAGTTCAGTTTAGAGATACAGCCCGTGAACAGGCCCTTCAGCCCACCGAGCACATGCCGACCAGCGATCCCCGCACACTTACACTATCCTACACACACTAGGGACAATTTACACTTATATCACGGCAATTAACCTACAAACCTGTACGTCTTTGGAGTGTGGGAGGAAACCGAAGATCTCGGAGTAAACCCATGCGGTCACGGGGAGAATGTACCAACTCCGTATAGACAGCACCCGTAGTCGGGATCGAACCTGGTCACTGGCACTGCAAGTGCAGTAAGGCAGCAACTCTACCGCCAGGTACACAAAATTGCTGGAGAAACTCAGCGGGTGCAGCAGCATCTATGGAGCGAAGGAAATAGGCGACGTTTCGGGCCGAAACCCTTCTTCAGACTGATGGGGGGTGGGGGGGAGAAGGAAGGAAAAGGGGAGGAGGAGGAGGAGCCCGATGGCGGGCGGATGGGAAGGTGGGAGGAGACAGCTAGAGGGTTAAGGAAGGGGAGGAGACAGCAAGGGCTAGCAAAATTGGGAGAATTCAATGTTAATGCCATCCGGACGCAAGGTCCCCAGGCGGAATATGAGGTGCTGTGATGCCGCCATGCCGCCCCACTATAATCACATATTTCTGGACGATCAAGCTCTTTGATTCACCCACTGCTGCCGCCTCAAACTGACAATCTGAATCTCCCGGCTGTATGATGCTGCAGAGGTGTTTACTATGCATGCGGTATTTGACACAGCCCAGCATGCAGAGATGCTAAATTAGTTCACCTGAACGCACCGTTACTTTTGAATAAGCACCTGGAGAAGCAGAGCTGAGTACAAGGCTTCATCTATGATGATTGTGCGAGGGTGACAGATTTACAGGTTTGGGTGACAGATATAGGGGATGGTTAACAAACACCTTGAAAACCATGAGTAATTAGTGCTTGGAAATTACTGCCTCCTGGGATGATCAATTATTTCAACAGGAGGTTCGGAAAACAAATTTACAGGCCTACAGAGATAGAGCTGGGCAATAGGACTGACCAAATTGCTCCACAGATGGGTCTGACAGCCTCGTTTGGGCTATTATAACCTCAATGCATATAAAACAGGTACATATTTTCACAAAAAATAAACATTATTCAGAATATGAAATATATACAAAACAAGAACTATGCAAAACCTTCTCCGACATTCTCAGCTGCTAGACACGCAGTCATTAGCGTTGTATTTGGTGATGTTCACAAAACCATCATTACACCAGTCACCATTGCCACTCATGTGGCCCCCTGGGGTGATATCTCTTCCCTTGTTTGAGGGGTGTCTCCACCAGTATGTGCAGCAGCAGAAGGACCCTAGGCTGTGGTCCTCCCCCACAGAGCCTTGGCGTTGGCTGCACCAAGCTTCAGTGCGTCCCTCAGCACATCCCCCTGCAGTCTGGAGCAGACCAGTCGGCAACATTCCCCCACGGACATCTCGCTCTGGCCGGGTGGTCAACAAGGTTCAGGCAGACCAAAGAGCGTCTTTCACCGAGTTAATGACCTTCCAGCAGAACTTGATGTCCATCTCCAAATGTGTCCCTGGGAACAGCTGTAATTCAGAGTCCTCAGTTGTGTAGCTGTTCGGGATAAACTGAGGTAATGTCTCTTGCATCATTCTCCAGACTCTCTTTGCAAACCCACATTCTGCCAAGGGTTGGGCAAGCGCCTCCTCTCCGAAGCAGCCGTCCCGAAGGGCAGTGTACACTGGCAGTGTGATTCCCACAGTGCAGGAAAGACTTGACTGGGAAAGCCCCCATAACCGCCAGCCTAGCGAGGTCTTGGTGCCTGTTGGTGAGTTCTGATGAAGAGACATTTCACCAGACAAGCTGGGCAGTCTGCTCAGTAACCGTGCCACAGGGTCCATTGAGTCCGTTTCCTGTAGTGCCTCTCTATGACTCATTATCACCGATCCTACAGCCAACAATGCATCATTGTGGGCTCTACATTTCCCTGATTGTCGTTGCTTTTTGCATTCATTTGTCCTAAGTACCATCTATATCTCTCATTCCCCTTTTCCCCGAATATCAGCCTGAAGAAGGGTCTCGACACGAAACATCACCTATTCCTTTTCTCCAGAGATGCTGTCTGACCCGCTGAGTTACTCCATCTTTTTGTGTCTGTCTTCGGTTTAAACCAGCATCTGCAGTTCCTCCCTATATATTTCAGCAGAGGATAGGATGACAGGACCCGGGGGGTGGAGGTGACCTGGTTAATCAAGTAGGGAAATCATCACATGCCACCACAAACCAACCTCCCTTCTATTGACTCCATTTATACCTGACGCTGCCTCTGCAAGGCCAGCAGCATAATCAAGGACAAGTCGCACCCTGGACCCTCCCTCTTCTCCCCTCTCCCATCAAGCAAAATTTTTAAAGTGTGAAAACACACACCTCCAGATTCAGGGACATTCCCAGCTGTTATCAGGCAAATGAATCATCCTACCACAACCGGAGAGCAGTGCGGAACTTCTATCTACCTATTTGGTGACCCTCGGACTATCCTTGATCGGACTGTGCTGGCTTTACCTTGCACTAAACTTTATTTTGCTTATCATGTCTCTGTACACTGTAAATGACTCGATATCATGTTTTGTCTTTCTGCTGACTGGTTAGCACGCAACAGAAGCTTTTCCCTGTACCTCGGTACACGTGACAATAAACTAAACTAAACTGAACACACGTGTAATTAGAGACTCCCTGATTGTTTTGGAACTAATCATGTCAATGTACAGCAAAACTTGCTTGTAGTGATTTCTGCACTAATCAGCAAGGAATTCACAACCAGTTGAAGAGCTGAAGCCCAATACATTTGGTATTTTTATTCAATTAAAGCATTTTCACTTGAGGACCAAACAAAGATTAACTGGCAAACATCAAGGCACTGGTTTAGCTTCAAACTTATAAAACAATTACATAAAGCTTATTTTTAATTATTTTTTCCACATTCGTTCCCACTTGGGCAAATCTAATGGAGATACATATTCCTGGTAACTTTTCATATGTGAAACTAAATAGTGAATGATGCTGGATTTTGTGATCTTATTGAATGCGGAAAGCCAAACTGAGTCTGACAGCTTTCCATCAGAAATGTTTCAATTCACCTCTGAATAGAGATTGCAATAAGCAGAATAAAAACACCCTTTCTTTCTCTCCAGAGATGCTGCTGTCCCACTGAGTTACTCCAGCATTTCGGTTTAAACCAGGCTCTGCAGTTCCTTCCTATACAGCAGAATAAATAAGCCATGAATTATTCCTGACGAATTCACTCCTGATCAGGATCCAATTGGGACCATCCAGGTTACACAATTCAGGACAAAGTTAAATTTTTGATTTACTCAATTAAAAAATAATTTAAACTCCTATCAGAAAAAAAATGACAGGAATTAAGTTTTAACATTTGGATGTCTGTTAGCTTAGCTCCGTTCGTTCACTTACATTGTTTTATCTTGTTATCAGCTCAGAGTGAGCTCCAAATGTTGGTGTCATCTTCTCCTACATTTTTTAATGACCACATAAAGTAAGAATCCGGATGAAGAATGAATCCCCTCCTTCATCAAGATATTGCACTAACAGCAAACTAAAAGTCCTGATATGTTCACACATGGAGTTGCTGTAAAAAGAGCAAGATGTTCTATACGCTGGAAAATTTAGAATCATAAAACAATACAGCGCAGAAAGAGGCTCTTTCAACCATCAACCCATTATTTCTATGTTGGATGCTGTCACCATCCAAACACAAACATTGTCAGGGAAAAGATTAATAAGATCAGCCAAATATATAGCTTAAAAACATTGCATGACAGCATTACATGGCTCAGCAGCCCGGGTTCATTTCTCAGACTGAATGGGTTTACTCGTTTTGGCCAAAGAGTTAAGAGTCAAGAGTGTTTTATTGTCATATGTCCCAGATAGAACAATGAAATTCTTACTTGCAGCAGCACAACAGAATATGTAAACATAGTACACTGTAAATAATATAATAAATGAGGAAAAAATAATTTCAGGGAGCAAAGGGGCCAAAGATATGGTAAGACAGGCAGCATCTCTGGAGGGAATGGGTGACGTTTCAGGTCGAGATCCTTCTTCAGACCCCATTCCTTCTCTCCAGACATGCTGCCTGTCCCGCAGAGTTACTCCAACATTTTGTGTCCATCTTCGGTTTAAACCAGCATCTGCAATTCCTTCCGACACAAAGATATGGTAAAGCAGGTTGTGGAATTGTTTTCCTTAACTCTTGTATCCTGAAGAGAGGGGAAGTGTGTGGGGGAGAACAGGGTGAGGGTAGGAGTTATCTAAAATTGGAGTTTTCATCATTCATACCGTCGGGTTGTAAGCTACCCAAGGTGTATAATTTGTGGTTCCTCCAGTTTGCTTGTGGCAACACTTGGCAATGTGGAGGCCCAGCTCAGAAAAGACAGGGTGGGAATGGGGAGGGTAGTTAAAATAGGTAGCAACTGAGAGATGCAGTAAGGTCTTGGCGGGCCGAGTGCAAGTGTTCAGTGAAACTGTCACTGAGTTTAAGTTTGATAAGTTCGCCAATTTACCGCAGCCTACATCGGGAACACTAGATGCAGTAGATGATGTTAGAGGAGGTGCACATGAACCTCTGTCTCTCCTGGAAGGACTGCTGGGGTCCCTGGATGGAGGTGAGGACGGAGGTATGGGTATAGGTGTTATTTCTCCACATCAGGGGGAAAAGTACCTGGGGAGCGAGTGCGTTGGGTAGGAAGGGATGAGTGAACCAAGGAGTTGCGAATGTAATTGTCTCTGTGGAAGACCGAAAGGGGTAGAGATGGAAAGATGTGACTGGTGATGGGATCACGTTGGAGGTGAAGGAGATGTCGTAGTATAATATGGTGGATGTGGAGGCTGGTGGGATGAATGGTAAGGACCAGGAGAACTCTATCCTTATTCTGTCACGGAGTGAACGCGAGCAAGAGCAAGCTGTGATTTGTTCTTTTCATACCTCTACTTTCCCTCTCCCCTGACTCTCAGTCTGAAGAAGGGTATCAACTTGAAACGTCACCCATGCCTTTTCTCCAGTGATGCTGCCTGACCCGCTGAGTTACTCCAAATTTTTGTGTCTGTCTATGGAATAGATTTGTTCAAAGAAGCCTGTCCAAGTTGGCTAATTTATTGATTCTCACCCATATTAAAATATTTTGGTCATCTGACTGTAAATGATTACTGACACCTGACTTCAGAGGCTGAAAGGGATGTAATGGCTTATTTTTCCATAGCAGAAGACCACAATGTAAGTATATGCAGCTTACAAATCAGAATAGTTATAAGGTCATACATACGCGATAGGAGCAGAATTAGGCCATTCGGCCCTTCACGTTTACTCCACCATTGAATCAGGGCTGCTCTATCTCTCGCTCCTAACCCCATTCTCCTGCCTTCTCCCCATAACCCCCTGACCCTGTAATACATCCTAAAACAGTTACCCAAGGCAAAATAGTGAAACTATCTTTGTATTTAAAATTAAGTCAAAAAGCAACTACATTCTATGGTGCATTTCAACACTGCTAACACTATATTCATAGTTTTAAAAGATTTATTATGTGGACATTCTGCCTGAATCATTGAAATCTGTTTTTCTTGTCCTTGGCATCGGCAAGATTTGCTTGTGCAGCAGTAAAAATCTTTGTACTATGTCCTTGGTGCCTGGATCCCGTCCTATCTGTTAGAAGGGAGGCAGCGAGATAAGAAGGAAAGTTACTGTAAACTTCTGGGAACTGCGAGTTCTCCATTATATTATCATTTTCGATGCATTGACGCATAACACGTATCAACAAATGATAATAAGAAAAATTGTTCCGAATGAAGAACACACCATATTAACAATGTACATGTTTCTTTATTCTTTTTTCCAATTAAACATATCAAATCCCTCTATAACCATTTCATAGATACGTGCTTTCCGTTTCAACAAGGGCTTTGTGCCGAAAAAAAAATCTTGCAGGTGCAGCAAAGACCTTGGCCAGTCTGTTGCTGATTTTTTTTTAAATATATTCGAAAACAGTTACACTGTTTTGCTAAATCAGCTCTCAAGGTCTTTCAAATTGGATAAATGAGGATGCACGGCGCTTGCTCAATATTCAGTCTGCAAGAGAGGTGAGTCATACATTTGCACTAGAAAACAACGGGGCAGAATACCTATTACAGAGTAATATCGATCAAAGTGAATATATTTTATTTTGGCATGGTGGTTTGATGCTCGACGTTTTAAAAAACAGATATACCGGGGTGAATTTTTTATACGAAGCATTTATGTACTATTGAACTTCTTAATGCAAAATGTAAATTTTTTTTTTCTGGAAAAGGAAGATGTTTTTAAAAGCGTATTTATTCTCATGTTAATGCAAATTAAGTCATTGGACATTCGGCATTTCATTGCATATGTAATTGTATGGAGGAACTCTTATATTTAACCCATATATTTATTGTAAAAAATATTTATATAAAATCTATATTTGCCGTTCGATAAATATAACTAAAACAATATTTGATTTCGTTATTTTGTGTAAACTTACTCATCTTTCTGCGCAATAACTTTTGATTAGTTTGGCCCATCTATTCGGACCTTGCGACATACTCCAGCTTAAAACGAATGTTTGCTTTTACAGAACTACGAGGATTTCCCAGGATTGCTCTTCTACTCGTTGTTCCTTTTTCCTATGCACATACCTCTTTGAGAATTTGGTCTAAAGAGGCATAGGGCATGGGAAAATGGGGCCTCAGAGGCTGCATCTTCTGCAACCACGGAGAGACACCTGGATCACATTTGTCCATCATCCCGCCGCTGGAAAACGTCTATTTTCAATACATCGTTCTTGGAAATTAACATTATCATATTCATTAACGCCATTTATTTTTTTACTCACATCCTCCAATAAATTCAACCATATTCAGATGCTGAGTTCTCGTGTTGTCTTTTTGCAAAGATATTTTATTTCATACGGTAGACAAATCGAAAATAGTAAATCTGTTCGTTCGTTCGAGTAAAGACTGAACCATGATAGACACAAAATGCTGGAGTAACTCAGCGAACCAGGCAGCATCTCTGGAGAGAAGCAATTGGGTCGAGACCCTTCTTCAGACTTAACCGAAACGTCACCCATTCCTTCTCTCCAGGGACGCTGCCTGTCCCGCTGAGTTACTCCAGCATTTTGTGTCTATCTATACTTTAGTTTCGGATATGATCAAGTGTAAGAAACGCAAACCAGACTACCTTCACATCAGAGAATCGTACTGTTCCAGGATAAAAATCCACACATCCTAGTTACATCCAATATTAAATTCAATTCAAGTCACATTTATTTATATAGCACATTTAAAAAAACAACTCAAATTGCATGAATATCATGCGTTAGTATGCATCTATGAGCTCAACGTTTAAAGGGCTGCCCTTTAAATGTCAATCATAGAGATTGTGTTAAAACACTGCTTTGTACAGTAGTTTAAAATATTTATAACCTGTATCTATTTACTTGGGTGACAAAATAAACGCGTCAAAACCTAAAAGCGAAAAAAAGAAAATAAATGGGTCCGATATTTGCATAAAATCATCTCCTAGGTTTTAGAAATTGTGCCAAAGCCCGGCTTTACCATTCAAAACTGCAGCATTTCAAATTACCCAATTTATAAGAATACATTGAGAATCAATAATTCATAATGGATTGACTCTCCGCTCTTCAGTAGAAACAATTAATATCCTCTGGGATTTTTTAAACAGACATATTCTCTTTTTAAACAAGAATTAGTTTTGTTCTTTTTGTTTAGAGCCTCTCCCGCCACTTTATTTCTCAATGTCATCCTCGCTCCGCCGTCGAGAAAATCTCTACTGAACGCACCGGTTCTGACGGAGGAATTAAATAATATATACAGTCGATATGTCGACATCGTTCTGATCTTGGGGTTAGGTGGGGCGGTTTAGTCCATCAAGTCCGAACACACAGATCTGCTTCAGCTGATGTGAAGAAGGGTCTCGACCCGAAACGTCACCCATTCCTTCTCTCCAGAGATGCTGCCTGTCCTGCTGAGTTATGCCAACATTTCGTGTCTATCTCAGCAGGGCACAGTCTCGCGGTTATACAATCAGTTTTATTCGTCACATTGCACATAAAGTGCAAGTGAAATGAATTTGCCAGCAGCGGTACAATGATAAAGATGAATGTGGTTAACACCACACTCCATTCACGCTGGACCTATCTACCCCCATATATGAGAAAGTTCCACATTTCTTTTTATCGATACTGTTGCCGGCAGTGTGTCCAGGCTACGGACACCACACTGAGCCCAAACGAAAAACAATCCCAGTACTTATTGACGTGTATGGTTTGGCCGAGGACACTTCACTGTCCGTGTGTAGGAAGGAATTACTGCAGATGCTGGTTTACACCGGCGATAGACACAAACATGCCGGAGATTCTCAGCGGGCCAGGCAGCTCCTCTGCAGAGAATGAATGGGTAACGTTTCAAGTGGAGGACCCTTCTTCAGACTTCACTCGTCGATGTGAAGTTGTGGGGGTGCAAGGAATCGGGCGTCGCTGAGTAAGGGGCAGGTGAAGAGAGGTTTCACTGCTGAACTACGCGCAACAGAAGCATGAAGTAGGGGTAAGGTCCGTTTAAACTATCTCGTCAACAACCCCCCCCCCCCCCCGTGTTGGGAGAGAAAGGGGAGAGAAAGCTGTGCTAACAAACCACGGGAGACTGCATCTTTGGAGGGAAATGTACACTGATGTTTCGGGTCGGGACCCTGTAAAGGTTGACTACCCATTTCCCAGATGCTGCCTGACCGTTAACTCCTTCCTGCAGTTTGCTTTTGTCCCAGACTCCAGCATCTCCAATCTCCTTTGCCTAGAAAAGGGAAAAGTTGCTCGTGAAGCGAAGATCGATATTGACCCAGGCTTACTGCGAAATCAAAGCTGCAGTGCTTACGCATTTAGTTAAACCTGCACCTTAAACAGCTTCAAACTCTTCTTCCGTTGTTGGTGACGACGGAATTGAAGCCATTTTCCAAAGCACCCGTTTTGTGCTTCAGGTTTAGTCATAACTTCCTCAATTGTATGAACAAAATGAACATTGAGCCGCATAGGGTCATAGTCAGAGCGTTGGAAGAGGCCGTTCGGTCCAACTTGCCCACGCCGACAACATGCCCCATCTACACTAGCCCCCTCCTGCCCAAAGATCCTATAGTTCTCCGCTATATGATCTTTGCTCCTGCCTGCGTTTGGCCCATATCCCTCTAAACCTATCCTATCCATGTACCTGAGTGCTTCTTAAAAGTTGTAATAGTACCTGCCTCAACTTCTTCCTCCGGCAGCTCGTTACATACACCCACCATCCTTTGTGTAAAAAAAGTTGCCCCTAAATCTTTCTCCCCTCACCTTCAACCCCTTGCCCTCTGGTTCTTGATTCGAAAGTGTCCTCGGTTAACTATCGGCAATTATAAAATACATTGGAGGAAGAAAGTTCGTTACCACCGGACTCGGCTCTCCCGTGAATTTAATATTTGTCACATTGCAGTCAGTTTTGGACAGGGTGTTGTAGCCGGGACCCAGAGCCAACGCTCAGATGAGTTCTGTATCCGAGTGCGACAAAATGCTAAACAAATCAGCAGCAAAACACAAGGTGCTGCTGGAGTAACTTGAAGGGCCAGGCAACATATGTGGAAGGTAGACACAAAAGGCTAGAGTAACTCAGCGGGTCAGACGTTGCGGTTTAAACCAGCATCTGCAGATCCATCTGAAACATATGTGGAAGGAGTGGATAAGCCACCTTGCAGGCCAGTACTCCTCAAACAGGTCTAGAGTCGAGCGCCAAACGGCCGAAAACAAATTAATTTCTCTCCCTTTCTAATTAAACACAAACATTTTCCAGGCACCTGGCCTAAACCATGATTTGATAAAATGCAATTAAACAGGGAGCGATTTAAATGGGTCAGGAATCAGAATCATGTGGGTTCTGGAGATCAGAGAGGAAATGACTGGATACTCTTTAAATCTGATACAGACAAGGCAGGAATATACTCAAGGAAGGAACTGCAGATGCTGGTTTAAACTGAAGATAGACACAAAATGTTCTGTGGGCAGGCACCATCTCTGAATAGGAGGAATGGGTGACGTTTCGGGTCGAGACTCATCTTCAGATACCAGTTCCGTCTGAAGAAGTGTCTCGACCTGAAATGTCACCCATTCCTTCTCTCCAGACATAGTGTCTGTCCCGCTGTGTTCAGCAAAACGATCGCCGAGCCTGCGCTTGGTCTCACCGACATATCGGAGTCCAGACTTGGAACAGCGGATACCGTAGATGAGGTTGGAGGTGGTGCAAGTGAACCTCTGCCTCACCTGAAACGACTTGTGGTCCTTGGATGGAGTCGAGGGAGGAAGTATTGGGACAGGTGTTGCATTTCCTGTAGTGGGAAGGGAATGTCCCTGGAGAGGGGGTGGTTTGATTGGGAAGAGGTGAGTTGACCTGGGAGTTGCGGTGGGAATGGTCTCTGCAGAAAGCGGAAAGGGGTGGAGATGGGAAGATGTGGCTAGTGGTGGAATCCCGTTAGAGGTCGCAAAAATGTATGAGGATTATGTGTTGTATGCGGCGACTGATAGGATGGAAGGTGAGAACTAGGACGACTTTGTCCCTGTTGAGCTAGAGCGGGCCTCATCTATAATGGAAGAGGGGAACCCCCCCCCCCCCCAATTCCCTAAAGAATGAGTACATCTCCGATGTCCTGGTGTGGAACTCCTCATCTTGGGCACAGATGCAGTGTAGACGGAGGAATTGGGAGTAGGGGATAGAGTCTTTACAGAAAGCAGAATGGGAAGAAGTGTAATCTAGATAGCTGTGGAAGTCACTGGGTTTATAATAGATGTCAGTCGACAAAGTTGTCGACTGTTGTTAATATAATACATTATTTTAATTTAATTTAAATTAAAAAATATAATAGATAATTATAGTAAAAATATTGACTGACATCTATTATAACCCACTGACTCCCACAGCTAACTAGACACACATGAAAAAAAGCTAAAGATTTGTAAAATTACTGGCAATCCATCAGATGAGTGTTGTGTTCACTTCTGCTCACTGTACTTAGAAACATAGAAAATAGGTGCAGGAGGAGGCCGTTCAGCCCATCGAGCCAGCACCCCCATTCATTGTGATCATGGCTGATTGTCCCCAATCAATAACCCTACTTGGGGGACATTTTGATAAATTTCTGAACCCTTTGAATTTTCAATCCGATGGTCTTGAAATTTAATAGAATGCCACCAAGAATAAAGTATGTTGTTTTGTGGATAGACTGACAATACTATGGTTGCTGTTGTCCTTAGAGATAGAAGGAGGAAAGGGGAATTTTAGCTGAGTAACTCGGTGAGTCATGCAGCATCTGTGGAGAGAAATGCACAGTCGACATTTCGAATCATGACCTTTCATTTCCCTACACAGATGCTGCCTGTTCTGCAGAGCTCCACCAAATCTTTTTTTTTGCTGCAGATTCCAGCATCTGCAGTCTCTTGCATCTTGGAGTTTCAATAGACCTATTGAAAATCATGTGTCCTTTAAATTGGTACGGGAAAACTATTTCCAATGGTAGAAGTGTCAATAACCAAAGACATGCGATCTGGAATTGTATGCCTGAAGGTATGAAAGAGATGAGTGCAGAAGGAACATTCAAAATAGTACTGGATAAATATTTTGAGAAACAAAAGTGCAGATCTCTGAAGAAGAGCGAGGGAGTGAAAAAAATAGTGTATAGATATTCCCTGCAAAATTATGGAAGAATGAATCTGTAAAAGTATCACTCATGGTACCAATGTTCCATTATCTGAGGTGAACCATTGCATCCAATTGCAATGTGTTGGAAGGAACTGCAGTTGCTGGTTTAAACCGAAGATAGACTCAAAAAGCTGGAGTAACTCAGCGGGTAAGACGGCATCTCTGGAGAACAGGATTAAATGATGTTTCGGGTTGAGACCCTTCTTCTTCTTCTCCAGTGGAAAAAATAGGATGGCTTGCACAGAGAACAAAGAACTGTAATGAATTATAGCATAACTAATTTATAGCCTTTTAGCCCAACTGGGTTTGTGCATAAACCCCCAATTTGCACTGACACCCCCCCCCCCCCCCCCCCACATCAACTCTCACAAATTTAACCATCCACCAAAACACTAGACCAACTAAACTTCCAGCCAGCATGTTTTTGCAATGTGGGAGGAAAGCAGAGCACACAGAGAAAACCCACATGGCTACAGAGACAATGTGCAAACTCTACACTGACAACACTCAGTGTGAAGATCAGTACTGATCCTGATCTGACACTGTGAGGCTGGACTCTATTCGCCTGGATTTTGTGGGAAGTCCAACAATTAAGGATATCAAAGGATTGGCTGTGAACAATTCCTGATTAGGATTATGATTTCTGCTTTTGACTTTGCATGTTTGGAAATCTTTGACCTTTTGCCATTACAAACAAATTTTGAGCCAATGAACGCTGAAATAAATTTGCTGTCAGTGTGCATCATACATGTGTTGTTCTTTAACGAATACTGCTCAACCTTTTCTTTACAAATGAACACAGCCAACTCAACCGGTTCTTTTAAGGAACCGCCACATTTTTATAATGATTTATTATACTGGAGCTTTCATGCATGTCAAGTCCTATTAATCAGTGTCCCATCCGTGACATGGAGCAGAATGTCTTGGCTCACGGATAGTTCTCTCACCTCTGAGAGTTTTGGAACCTGTGCTCTTTTTAAATAATGATCTTGGTTTGGATCTGCAGGGGATTTTTTTGAAAGTTTGTAGATGAGTGAGGACTAGAGTAACACATTTGTATAAAATGCAAATCCAAATAAGTGTTATTGTTCACTCCCATCACTCTATCAATCAAATTATTGTATGCGTGTGTGTGAGCATGTGCGTGCATGCATGTGTGTGTGTGTGTGTGTGTGTGTGTGTGTGTGTGTGTGTGTGTGTGTGTGTGTGTGTGTGTGTGTGTGTGTGTGTGTGTGTGTGTGCATGTGCGTGTGAGTGTGAGTGTGAGTGTGAGTGTGAGTGTGTGTGTGTGCGTGTGCGTGTGATGGGGAATTGATATCAATGTCGGAAAATCACATTCCCAGGAAAATCCCATTCACAGTTTAGAAACATAGAAACATAGAAAATAGATGCAGGAGTAGGCCATTCGGCCCTTCGAGCCTGCACCGCCATTCAATATGATCATGGCTGATTATCCAACTCAGTATCCTATACCTGCCTTCTCTCCATCCCTTTAGCCACAAGGGCCACATCTAACTCCCTCTTAAATATAGCCAATGAACTGGCCTCAACTACCTTCTGTGTCAGAGAGTTCCAGAGATTCACCACTCTCTGTGTGAAAAATGTTTTTCTCATCTCGGTCCTAAAGGATTTCCCCTTTATCCTTAAACTGTAACCCCTTGTCCTGGACTTCCCCAACATGGGAACAACCTTCCTGCATCTAGCCTGTCAAACCCCTTAAGAATTTTGTAAGTTTCTATAAGATCACCCCTCAAGCTTCTAAATTCTAGTGAGTACAAGCTGAGTCTATCCAGTCTTTCTTCATATGAAAGTCCTGACATCCCAGGAATCAGTCCGGTGAACCTTCGCTGTACTCCCTCTATGGCAAGAATGTATTTCCTCAGATTTGCAGACCAAAACTGTATGCAATACTCCAGGTGTGGTCTCACCCAGACCCCGTACAACTGCAGTAGAACCTCCCTGCTCCAATACTCAAATCCTTTTGCTATCAATGCTAACATACCATTTGCTTTCTTCACTGCCTGCTGCACCTGTATGCCTACTTTCAATGACTGGTGTACAATGACACCCAGGTCTCGTTGCATCTCCCCTTTTCCTAATCGGCCACCATTTAGATAATAGTCTACTTTCCTGTTTTTGTCACCAAAGTGGATAACCTCACATTTATCCACATTATACTGCATCTGCCATGCATTTGCCCACTCACCCAGCCTATCCAAGTCACCTTGCAGCCTCCTAGCATCCGCCTCACAGCTAACGCTGCCCCCCAGCTTCGTGGCATCCGCAAACGTGGAGATGTTGCATTCAATTCCCTCGTCCAAATCATTAATATATATTTTAAATAGCTGGGGTCCCAGCACTGAGCCATGCGGTACCCCACTAGTTACTGCCTGCCATTCTGAAAAGGACCCGTTTACTCCTACTCTTTGCTTCCTGTCTGCCAACCAGTTCTCTATCCACATCAATACTGAACCCCCAATACCGTGTGCTTTAAGTTTGTATACTAATCTCTTATGTGGGACCTTGTTGAAAGCCTTCTGAAAGTCCAGATATAACACATCCACTGGTTCTCCCGTATCCACTCTAACAGTTACATCCTCGAAAAACTCTATAAGATTCGTCAGACATGATTTACCTTTCATCAATCCATGCTGACTTTGTCCAATGATTTCACCACTTTCCAAATGTGCTGCTATCCCATCTTTAGTAACTGACTCTAGCAGTTTCCCCACTACCGATGTTAGACTAACTGGTCTGTAATTCCCCGTTTTCTCTCTCCCTCCCTTTTTAAAAAGTGGGGTTACATTAGCTACCCTCCAATCCTCAGGAACTACTCCAGAATCTAAGGAGTTTTGAAAAATTATCACTAATGCATCCACTATTTTAGGTTAAGTACAAGTAGGTAACTGATGATAGGTGTGGACTCTTTGGGTGGAAAGGGTTGTTTCCACGTGCTGTGACTCTTTATTTTTTTTATCCTGCAGTCTAATTGACAAGACGAGCACGTCACAGGGCGGGGGGGGAAGGGGGGGGCAGGTGAGGGATCAAAGGCTGGTGAGGTGAGGGGGGGCATTGATAGGTAGATATTTAGACAAAGGCCAGAAATGAAAAGCCAAATCCAGGTGGGCCACTGGGAAGAGAGGGGGAAAAATGAAGGGGGGGGGGGGAGCGGGTGGGGGGGAGGATTGTTTGTAGGTTGGTTAGCTAACTTGGCTAAGTATTTGGGTAGCTTACAACCACACAGTATGAACTTTGAATTCTTCAATATTAGATAACTAAAATTGCAACAACATCACAGGTAAATAAACTCAACCAACAAACTAAACATAAATTGTACGGAAATTACATATGATATAAATTCCACAAGACAATGAAAAAAAAACTGTGTGGAAACAAAGCATTGGTGCAAAACGCAATTGAAAACAAGTCCAAGGTGGTGCAAGAGGGGTTCATTGGTTCCATTACTGAGGTAGAATTTGCATTGTTCAGGTAAGTTCAAGTGCCTGATGATGGTAGGAAAGTAACTGTTTGAATCTGGTGGTATTGGACCTCAGGCTTCAGTACACATTGCTTAGTGGTAGCAGTGTGCACACTGTACACACTATCCAGTGGTAACCATGATTAAAGGGCATGGCGTGGATGGCAGGAATCCTTGCTGGTGGTAGATAGCGACTTCCTGTGGATGTTTACCATGTTGGGGTGACCTGTGCCTGTGATGGACCGAACTGAATCCACCACTCTTTGGAAACTTTGCAATGCTATGTGTTGGAATTGCCATACCAGGCCATGATGCAACCAGTCAGGATCATTTTCAATGCGCATCTGTAGAGGTTTGTCAGAGTATCGGGTGACATGTCGAAATTCTGTAAACCTCTAAGAAAGTAGAGGTGTTGACGCGCCCTCTTCATGATTACATCAATATGCTGGGGCCAGTACAGGTTATCCGAGATGCTACAAGTCACACAAGAATATGAAGCTGCTAACTCTCTCCACACCCAACCCACAAATGAAAAGATTACAGATCTGCAAAATGCAGAGGGATCAGGGTGTTCTTGTGTGCCAATGGTAAAAACGTAACAGGCAGGTACAGCAAGTGGTTAGGAAGCAAATTAGATATTGGCCTTTAATGCAATTACGTGGTCTCAAACATTACAGTCTGAGTTTAGAAATAAGAAAGTATTTATTACAAATGTTCAGGGTACTGGTGAGACCATACCTGGAATAGTGTAGATAGACACTAAATGCTGGAGTAACTCAGCAGGACAGGCAGCATCTCTAGAGAGAAGGAATGGGTGACGTTTCGAGTCGAGACCCTTCTTCAGACTGATTCACTACCTGGAATAGTGTACACCGTTTTAGTTCACTTATTTAAGAAATGATTCCCTGGCATTGAAGGTAGTGAAAAATTGATTTACTATGCTAATCCTTAGGGAGTGAGACGATTGTCTTATCATAAATGACTGAAAGAATTGTAACTATATTCTTTACAGCTTAGAAGAATGAGAGATAAGCTTACTGAAATATGTGGGATTCTTAGGCAACTTGACAAGTAGATGCAGAGCTGTTTCTACCGGTGGAAAATCTCAAATGAAGGGGCGTTGAGTTTTAGAGACTTTAGAGATACAGCGTGGAAACAGGCCCTTTGGCCCACTAGGTCCACACCGACCAGCGATAACTCAGTACCCACTAGGGATTATTAACAATATACAAAAGCCAATTAACTTACAAACCTGTACGTCTTTGGTGTATGGGAGGAAACCGGAGCACCCAGATGAAACCCATGCTGTTACAGGGAAAACGTACAAACTCCACACTGATAGTGCCTGTAGTCAGGATCAAAACCTGGGTCTCTGGTGCTGTCAAGGCAGCAACTCTACCAATGTGCCACTCTGCAGCCCATTGCTACAAAATTGGGGGACATTTAAAGTGGAGGTAGATGAGAATTTCTCGCAGAAGACGGTGAATTCTTAACCCAAGAGGGATTATCAGCTAGATAATTCAGGGTATTTAAAGAAGAAATAGATCATTTTTTAAAAGATCATGGGATTGAGGGCTATGGGATCTGGTACAGAAGGTCTGATGAAGCCTGAGGAAGATCAGCCGTGATCAAGTTGAAAGACAGGGCAGGCTTGAGAGGGTCGAGTGTCCTACTCCTGCTCCTATTATCTTATGTTCTTATGTTTAAGAGTGATCAAATGTGTGATTTTGAGATGTCCATAAGATCAGATGCCTGTGCGACTGACTTCTTGATCCACCACTGGACACAATGGTGAGCCCAGCAGTGGGGAGTTGGCTCACCGCAGGAAATGCTCCCTTCCCTTCATAGCCGGCCCTCAATGTGGTCAGGGTGTTTGGCGTGGGGTTGATGGCGCTGTGGAAAAAGGCAAGTGCATTAATTATTTTACTGTGGGTAACTAAATCTATTTATCAGCAATTTGATAAATAGATTTAAATATCATCATATCTATATAACTAAAAGTCTCATCTTGACCACTTCCAGTCTGGGCTCTATATTGATTTTAGAAAATATGCCACCCTATATCGCTATGAGGCAACCCCGAGGATTTTTCCGATCGAGGAAAAAAAAAAGTTATGAATGTTTTAAAAAATGTCTTGAGATCAGCTGATTGGTCCTCTCGCCTGTCAATCACCGTGGTGGGGGGGGGGGTTGGGTGGACAATAAAACCCCTGATGCCTGGACGTGAGTCAGTCACACTGGAGCATCGCGAGGGAGAGGCCACAACTGTGATTCTAAGCTGTGAATCAACTGAACTGTGAGTCTGCAATGTAATTGCAATAAATGATTTGTTGGCCCTTAATGAAAATGAAATGAGTTGTTTGGCCTGCTCTGTGCTTGAAACTGCAATGGAAATGGAAATTAAATGAAAATGCAATGAGTTGTTTGGCCTGCCCTGTGCTTGAAACTGCAATGGAAATGGAAATGAAATGAAAATGCAATGAGCTGTTGGCCTGCCCTGTGCTTGAAACTGCAATGGAAATGGAAATGAAATGAAAATGCAACGAGCTGTTTGGCCTGCCCTGTGCTTGAAACTGCAATGGAAATGAAATGAAATGAAAATGCAATGAGTTGTTTGGCATGCCCTGTACTTGAAATTGAAATGGAAATAGAAATGAAATGAGATGTTTGGCCTGCCCTGTGCTTGAAATTGAAATGGAAATGAAGTGTTGTTTGGTCTGCCTGAAACCACTAATTTCAGCCCACAAGGCCCCTATTTGCCAGAAACCAGTCCCTTTTGCCCAAAATACCCGTATTAGCCCAGGAGGAGCATCCCCCCCCCCCCCAAAAAAAAGGCCCGTGCCAGGCCAGGAAAAGTCCAGAAAAAGAGCCTTTCACTGAGATTTCACTCAGATTTTTTTTAAGAGCCCATTCGGCCCATCAGGCCTGTACTAGCCCAGGAGTCCCTTCGGCCCATCAGTAAGTATCCCCCCAGCAAGTATTAAACCTCACTCCAGTATTTTTCTCCCTCCCTTCATTGGCTCCCTGTGAGATCCAGGCCAGGATAGACTTTTCTCCTTCATTGCTGTGATCTGCAGAAAAAGGTGAAAAATGTCTAAAATTGATTCTCCACCCTCTTCCCCTTATTACTCACAGAGTCTCTCACCTGTTTTGGGCAGAATTTCTGGCAGTTTCTGGGCTGCCAGACCATCAGCCCTGAGTGACTGAACTGCCAGCCCACCAGGCCTGAGTGACTGAGATGCCAGCCCACCAGGCCTGAGTAACTGAGCTGCCATCCCACCGGGCCTGAGTGACTGAGCTGCCAGCCCAAGAATCCATTTGGCCCACAATGTCCATTCTAGCCCTCTGGAAACCAGTCCCTTCAGCCCACAACACCCATACTAGCACTCCAGAAAGCCCACCCCCCCCCAACGGGTCCCACTTAGTCTCGTACTTATTAAAACTCTGATGTTGTTAGTGTATATATGTGTGTGTATATGTGGTTGTCTTTACATCTTTGCGAAAACATGGCAACTATTACATTTTTAGTTATTCATGTACAAGATTACATGTTGACATATTTCCCGTCGAGGCCGGGATCACCTTATATGACCATTTCATGCTTTATTTTTTGACTTATTCTCGACTCATCACTGATTAAGTCAAAAGACTTTGAAATTAATACCACTAGCTTCAAATGAGCAGTGCTGAACCTCAGTGAGGATTTCATCCTATATTTGACATGTTATTCATGATTAAAGCTTTAAAAATGCCAACTTTCACAGGATTTTTACATATTTTGATTCACATTTTTCCCCTCAAGGCTGAGATCACTTTCTCTGAACATTTTATGCTATATTTCTCGACTTATTACTGATTAATTACCTTGAATATAAAACGGGCCAGCTTCAAATGATGACATCACAGTGGCAGCTTGATGTCACAATGGATAGACTAGCAGGGGGAGGGCAAATTGCTATTGCAACACACAGGGCGAGTGCGATGTGTTTTTTTGTTTAAATAGCACTGCAGATGGAGGCAAAGGGGAGTGCTGGAATCGTGGGGGCTAGGGGTAGGGAACGGGTGCGTTGAGGGGTCTGCACTTGGTCTAGTATCTACTAAAAAGATTAAAAATAATGATTTAGAGCTTTTTATTGCTTTCTACAGTTTTTTTATCAAAGACAGCCAGGATGTTCTGGGTCAGGAACTCACAACTACTTATAGCAGCCCTTCTTCATTAGACCTAGGGGGTTAATTCACACAACCTTTTTGCACTGAAAAATAAAAGAAATATGTCAACAATTAGTCTAGGTAGCTGAACAGAAGGGTCTCGACCCAAAACATCACCTATCCCTTTTCTCCAGAGATGCTGAATGACCTGCTGAGTTATTCCAGCATTTTGTGTCCACCTGAGGTAGCTGAACAGATTTTTCTTGATGTGTAGGAAGGAACTGGAGATGCTGGTATACACCGGAAACAGACACAAAAAGCTGGAGTAACTCAGCGGGACATGCAGCATCTCTGGAGAGAAGGAATTGGTGACGTTTCATGTGGACACCATTCTTCAGTTTGATGATATGAGAAATATATTGATTTGATAACAAACTATGAAGGCTTGACGACAACATGGATGTGAAGAAAACTGCTGTTTTGTATTTCTTTCAATATTTTTACGGATAAAATGTATTTAAAAAATAAGATAACATCAATGAAGGCATGCACGTGCAGCAGGCAGTGAAGAAAGCGAATGGTATGTTAGCATTCATAGCAAAAAGATTTGAGTATAAGAGCAGGGAGGTTCTACTGCATTTGTACAGGCTCTTGGTGAGACCACACCTGGAGTATTGTGTACAGTTTTGGTTTCCTAATCTGAGGAAAGACATTCTTGCCATAGAGGGAGTACAGAGAAGGTTCACCAGACTGATTCCTGGGATGTCAGGACTTTCATATGAAGAAAGACTGGATAGACTCGGCTTGTACTCGCTAGAATTTAGAAGATTGAGGGGGGATCTTATAGAAACTTACAAAATTCTTAAGTGGTTGGACAGGCTAGATGCAGGAAGATTATTCCCGATGTTGGGGAAGTCCAGAACCAGGGGTCACAGTTTAAGGATAAGGGGGAAATCTTTTAGGACCGAGATGAGGAAATCATTTTTTACACAGAGATCTGTGGAATTCTCTGCCACAGAAGGTAGTTGAGGCCAGTTCATTGGCTATATTTAAGAGGGAGTTAGATGTGGCCCTTGTGGCTAAAGGGATCAAGGGGTATGGCGAGAAGGCAGGTACAGGATACTGAGTTGGATATTCAGCCATGATCATATCGAATGGCGGTGCAGGCTCGAAGGCCTGAATGGCCTACTCCTGCACGTATTTTCTATGTTTCTATGTAGAATAACATTATATAAAAGGAACAATGAATTCAGCAGAATAAGATTCCTTCCGACACATAGAGCTGGCCGTAAGCTGATTGGACCAATTGCTCCCAATTGGGCTCCGCGTCTAAGAGGACCCCACGCCAGAGTAACCTACTCTCGGCCCAGGTAGATCTACCCTGGGTGGAGAGAGAGCAGAGGGGTGGAGGGGAAGAAAGGGATAGACGGGAAGGGAGGTGTGAGGGGGAATGGAGAAGGTGGAGGTGGGTTGTTCCCTCACGGTCCCGGGGCAACGCTCCTGCCCCTCCAGTCGCCGTGCTTCATGCACACAGCCCCGGCTCCACCCCTCTCTCTCTCCGGGGAGACGCGGTGAACAATACAGGGAGGGCCTGGCCGGGGGTTGGAGCAACGTTTACAAACCTCGGCTTCAGCTCACACCCGTCCGTCCTGCTGCCGGCCCTCTCCCTCCCTTCTCTCCTGCCCTTTTATCCCTCTCTTTCCTTCTTCCCTCCCTCCCTGGCTGGCTGGCTGCAGAGGCCACAAATAGGCCCCGACCTCGGGTGATCACAGAGGGAGAGGACTGAACTTTCTGATGCCTTTCCCCACAGTGGAAATTTTTTATTCTGTTGTGGGGGGACGTTTGTGTTGAATTATCCAATATGTTGTGTCATTTTTCTTAATTTTAATTTTTCTATGGATGTACGGAAGCTTAATTATTTTTTTTCTATGTAAAGCACTTTGTTCTCAACGCGAGTTGATTTAAATGTGCTATATAAATAAATTTACTTTACTTTACTACTACTCCCTTCTCTCCTTCTCTCCTTCCCTCCCTCCTTCCTCTCTCTCGTTTACCTTCTCTCCTTCCCTCCCTCCCTTCTCTCTCTCCTTCCCTCCCTCCCTTCTTTCTCTACTTCCCTCACTCCCTTCTCTCCTTCCTCCCTTCTCTCCCTCCCTCCCTTCTCTCCTTCCCTCCCTTCTCTCTCTCCTTCCCTCCCTCCCTTCTTTCTCTACTTCCCTCACTCCGTTCTCTCCTTCCTCCCTTCTCTCCCTCCCTCCCTTCTCTCCTTCCCTCCCACACACACACACACACACACATCACACACAGACAACTAACACACACACACACACACACACACACACATCACACACAGACAACTAACACACACACACACACACACACACACACACAACTAAGTTAAGATGGGGTAGAAGCCCAAAGGGTAGGATGGGGCCGAAGCCCAAAATTTTATGTCTGGACTGATTTTTCGCCAATAGTTATTGGTTTTCTAGGATCTAGTTAATTAATTTGTTTTGTTTTTTTTATTTCACATTCACTAAAACAAGTGGTATTATAACTATGTACTTTTGAGAGGTGATCTACACATTTTGTTTGTTACTTGTAGGCTTACATGTATGCAATTTTATATTAAAATGTAGCTTAGATCTGTTTGGTCCATTAACTCGCAGGCACTTTTTAAGCGCACATTTTGATTTCTTTCCATTCTGCCATAGAGATATGAAGTCTATAATAGACTTTATTTGTATTATGATTCTACAGATCTTGGCTGGGAAACTGGGGCTCACCAAAATTGTTCCCAATTGGGCCCCGCACCTCCTAAAGCCGGCCCTGCCGACACAAGTTAGTTTTACCTCCCAATTGAGATCTTAAGTTAAAATATAGTGTAACACGCCACAGTAGAAGTAGATGGACACAAAATGCTGGAGTAACTCAGCGGGACAGGCAGCATCTCTGGATAGGACTGGTGATGTTTTGGGTCGAGACCCTTCTTCAGACTCAACCTGAAACGTCACCCATCCCTTCTCTCCAGAGATGCTGCCTGTCCCGCGGAGTTACTCCAGCGTTTTGTGTCCATCCTCGGTGTAAACCAGCATCTGCAGTCCCCCCCCCCCCCCCCCCCCCCCTCCTCTCCCTCCTACACTTAACATGACACAATAGCGAGCACCATTGACGCAAATCGGAACGTGAGGGAACTAAAATCCTTCAGTGCACAATATCGAAATGAAACGGGTGATGAACTGAAATGGTTAATGTTCCGACACCAGAGTTAATTATACTAATCTGCATTTACTTTCAACCCAGATAAAAGAGCAGTGGCTCAGGACAGTGCGATGATAGGTGTCTGCATTTTAAAAGATGTCAACTAATGCAAATATACCCCGTCGGCCAGTTTGATCTGATTTACCAACTACTGATGGTCATTTCAATCGTTACTGAAGTTTCAGCCCATTGCTGAAGATGTCTCCGTTTGACTTTGTCAAATAATGGTGCCAGTTATCCTGATACGGGTTGGATCCGCCGACGGGCAGGGACGTTGTGTTTACTCTGAAGTTAATTCATTACCAACACTTATTGTTATATTGATAATGTTATTTTATTTTCTGGTTGAACTTGGCGCCACATCTCGATATCCTCAATTGATCAAGTCGTATATTCATGTTTCTTTTGTCGGGTGTTACAAGGGGCCGATGAGTCAAGCACTTGTTTATTGGAACCCTTGCTTTGATGTCCAAGAACATTTATTCTGCAATGTCAGGCAAATGCCCAATAAATACCAGGCAAATCTAAAGCAGCCGCTCCTTTCCGTTCTGTTGGGGTTTTTATTTTTGCGGGGGCTAAAGATGCTGGAAGCTGCATTTTCAGTGGAGTGGCTTGCTCGAAGCAGTCGGCCAGGTGAACACGGCCGGGATGAGGGCAGCCACTCGCTTCCAGGTGAACAAGCGGCGGAGCAAGCAGATCTAAGCACGGCCGAGACGCCGCATGGGAGAGATACCGCGAACAACTCCGAAGAAAGCGACAGGTCGCTAACTAATATCGACCAAGGGTTCAAACCCCAGCGGCGACCTCTGGAAACCCACGGTAAGTGCACTTACAAACATTGAAAATCGGTCCAGGAATAGGCCATTCGGCCCTTCGAGCCAGCACCGCCATTCCGCCATTCAATATGATCATGTCTGATCATCCAGAATCAGTATCCCGTTCCTGCTTCCTCCCCATATCCCTTGATTCCGTTAGCCCTAAGAGTATAAGTCTCCCTCTTGAATACACTTGGGAACGACACCAAATGATGGGACAAACGTGGACTCGTTTTTTCTTAAACGTTTACTTGTTTTCACTTTTTTTTACAGTCTTGCAGAATTTTACATGGAGTTTAGATAGTATAAGTTGTGTTTTTGTCTGAGGCCATGTGCCTGTGATGTTGCTGCGAGTTGGTTGTTCATTGAACCTGTACCTCGCCGGTACTTGTGCAAACGACAGTAAATTAGATATGTGTAGGAAGGAACTGCAGGTGATGTTTCAGACCGAAGATAGGCGGAAAAAGCTGGAGTAACTCAACGGGACAGGCAGCATCTTAAGTCTGGAGAAGGGTCTCGACCCGAAATGTCACCTGTTCCTTTTTTCCAGAGAAGCTGTCTGGCCCGTTGAGTTTCTCCAGCATATTGTGTGTATCTTGGACAATAAATCATAATAGACTTGACTTGCGACTTCTTTCGTGAACCATTTTCCCCGTGCATATCAGGCACCTCATCGTCCGCAATGTTTTGCGTGGTCCCTTCTCTGGGGTACTCGTACTGTCCACGCTTTGAACTGCGAAGAACGGGGTAAATAGGGCTGACTATGTGTCCGTTTGAATAGGTGGGCTGCTCTAGCAGATTGAAGGGTGGGGGCTTTGGTGGATCCGACGTGTTGAACACAGGATGGGAAAGTCCTTGCACTGACTAACGCCAACAGTGACCAGTCCCTATTAGCAGCATAGCCTTTCCAGCATCTCTGTGTTTCTGTGCTGTAGCAGGGGCCGCCTGCCGCGGTGGGGACACGGAGTCCAGGACCGGCGACTGGGCGGAGCGCCGGCGGCTGCGAACCATCTTCACCGTGGAACAAGTGCGCTCGTTGGAG
Organism: Amblyraja radiata; assembly: GCF_010909765.2. NCBI lineage: Eukaryota > Metazoa > Chordata > Chondrichthyes > Rajiformes > Rajidae > Amblyraja > Amblyraja radiata. The sequence continues at coordinate 10,487,663 of NC_045970.1, forward strand.
TTCAGCTTCCAGCGCCAGCAGTACCCGGGCAGCTTCGTGAGGCGGACTCTCGCCGGGGAACTCCGCCTGTCAGAGGCGCAGGTGAGTCCAGGGCTCTTCCCCGCCCGGCCTTTACCTGTGTACCCTTGTGTTCAGGTCTACTTCCTTTCCAGTAACGTTAGCCAACAAGGGACGGGATATCATTGCAAGTGGTCACATGTGTCAAGGATATTTTGTTTTAAGATAGGGCAAACACGACTTCAATGTTGACGCTACGAATATATTTTTGCATAGTTTTTGATTTGTATATAGTGTCATAGAGTGATGCAGTATGGAAACAGGCCGTTCGGCCCAACTTGCCCACATCGGCCAACATGTGGACAACACATCGGTGACACTAGTCCCACCTGCCTGCGTTTAGTCCATATCCCTCCAAACCTGTCCTATCCATGTACCTGTCTAACCTTTTCTTAAATGTTGGGATAGTCCCGGAACTACCCCATTTGGCAGCTTGTTCCATACACACTCCACCTTTTATGTGAAAAAGTTACCCCTCACATTCCGATGAAATCTTTTCCCCTTCACCTTAAACCTATGTCCTCTACTCCTCGATTCACCTACTCCGGGCAAGAGACTCTGTGCCTCTCATGATTTATTCCCGATCTATTCCTCTCATGGTTTTATACACCTCTATAAGATCACCCCTCATCCACTTGTGCTCCTCGGAATAGAGTTCCAGCCTGCTCAACCTCTCCCTATAGCACACACCCTCTAGCCGTGACAGCATCCTTGTAAATCTTCTCTGTACCCTTTCCAGCTTGACAACGTCTTTCCTACAGCATGGTGTCCAGAACTGAACACAATACTCTAAATGCGGCCTCTCTAAGGTCTTATACTACTACAACATGACCTCCCAACGTCTGTACTCTATACCATGACTGATGAAGGGCAATGTGCTAAATGCCTTTTTAACCACACTATCTACCTGTGATGCCACCTCCAAGGAACCATGTACCTGCACTCCCTCTGCTCTACAACACTCCCCAGAGGCCTACCATTCACTGTGTAGGTCCTGCCCATGTTTGACTACCCAAAATCCAACACCTCACATTTCTCTGTATTAAATTCCATCAACAATTCCTCAGCCCACGTGGCCAATCAATCAAGATCCAGCTGCAACTTTTCACAACCATCTGAGGAATGAAATTCAGTCCCTTGCAAGGGGTGACATTGAAACAGGAGATGTGGAGTCAATATGGATAGAACTAAGGAATTGTAAGGGTAAAAATACCCTAATGGGACTTATCTACAGTGCCCCAAATAGTAGCCTGGACATAGGGTGCAAGTTGAATCAGGAGTTAAAATTGGCATGTAGCAAAGACAATGCTGTGGTTGTTATGGGAGATTTCAACATGCAGGTAGACTGGGAAAATCAGGTTGGTACTAGACCCCAAGAAAGGGACTTTGTAGAGTGCCTTCATGATGGATTCTTCAAGCAGCTTGAATTGGAGCCTACCAGGGAGAAGGCAATCCTGGATTTAGTGTTATGTAATGAACCGGATTTGATAAAGGAACTTGAGGTTAAGAGCCATTAGGAGGTAGTGACCATAATATGGTCAGGTTTAATCTACAATTGGAGAGGGAGAAGGGAAGATGGGAGGTGTCAGTGTTACAGTTGAATAAAGGGGGCTATGGGGCCATGAGGCTGGCCAAGGTTGACTGGAAAGATGCCCTAGCAGGGATGACAGTGGAACAACAATAGCAGGTATTTCTATGAATAATACAGAAGGTGCAGGATCAGTTCATTCCTAGGAGGAAGAAAGATTCCAAGGGTAGAAAGGGACGACCATGGCTGACAAGGAACGTCAGGGACAGTATAAAAGTAAAAGAGAAGAAGGACAACATAGCACAGATGAGCGGGAAGCAAGAGAATTGGGTAATGTTTAAAGAGCAACAGAAGATAATTACGGGGAGCAAAGATGAGGCAATACGGGGAGAAAAGATGAGGTACGAAAGTAAGCTAGCCAAGAATATAAAGGAGGATTATAAAAGCTTATTTTGGTAGGTGAAGAGAAAAAATTAGTTAAGACCAAAGTTGGACCCTTGAAGACCGAAAAAGGTGAATTTATTATGGGGAACAAGGAAATGGCAGATGAGTTGAACAGGCACTTTGGATCCGTCTTCACTAAGGAGGACACAAACAATCTTCCTGATATAGTAGTGGCCAGAGGATCTGGGGTGACGGAGGAACTGAAGGAAATCCACATTAGGCTGGAAATGGTGTTGGGTAGACCAATGGGACTGAAGGCTGATAAATCCTCAGGGCCTGATGGTCTGCATCCCAGGGTACTTAAGGAAGTGGCTCTAGAAATTGTTGATGCATTGGTGATAATTTTCCAATGTTCTATAGACTCAGGATCAGTTCCTGTGGATTGGAGGGTAGCTAATGTTATCCCACTTTTTAAGAAAGGCGGGAGAGAGAAAACAGGGGATTATAGACCAGTTAGCCTGACATCAGTAGTGGGGAAGATGCTGGAGTCAATTATAAAAGATGAAATAGCCGCACATTTGTATAGCAGTAACAGGATCGGTCCAACTCCATTTGGCTTAAAATTATGTGACTCCGTTTCAAGTCTTGTGCTAACACTTTGATATATCTTAGGATATTTAATATTGCAATATCAAATATACATTGTTGTTGTCAAAATATTCTCCAAACCACCAAGTGATCTTAATCAGAAGATCAGCAAACATTAGTAATAACCAAAGAACTCTACTATTCCATATGTTCACCAAATCAAGCTGAAACTAGTCCTGATATAAAGTAGCAATGGATATTGTAGACTATAGGGTTGTGGGTTGTACTGTAACTATCAGCAAGATATTAATATTGAGGAAGAAAATTGATCTTGAGAGAAAACTGGCAAGCAATATCAATGCAAATAACAGGAGCTTTTATGACAAGAGGCATGGTATTAAAAAACATATATGGCTTATGGCAGAGACGTTGCCATGAACTGATGACCTACATGTAAGGATTTTAAAGGAGAAGTGTAGAAACGAAGAACCACAGATGCTGGTTTTAAAGGAATTGGTTGCAGAGAGAGTGGAACCGTTGGTTGAGGTTTTTCAAAACTCCGAGTCCCAGGAAGGTACCAGCGGATTTAAAACCGGGAAATGTGACATCAGTGTTCAAAAACAATGGTAAACTTGGTAAAGTAGCAGCCTCACAGCGCCAGAGACCCGGATTAGATTCTGACCTCGGACGCTGTCTGTGTGGAGTTTGCATGTTTTACCTGTGACCGTGTGGGTTTCGTCCCGCGTTTCGCTCCAGTTTCCTCACACGTCTCAAAGAAATGCGGATTGTAGGTTGTGGCCTCTGTAAATTGCCCCTATTATGTAGGGAGTGGATGAGTGAAGTGGGATAACTTAGAACAAGTATGAATGAGTGACTAATGATCGGTGTGGATGCAGTGGCTGAAGGGCCAGGCTCCATGCTGTAACTCTAAAGGGAGGAAGACCAAAAACAGGTCAGAGTAGGCCAGTTAGATTAATAACTGTTTAGGGCAAGATGTTGGAGTCTATAATCATGGAAAAAAGCCTGATTATCTGGAAAAGCTTCATGTAATCAAAGTCAAGCCAACATGGTTTAATGAAAGATAAATTCTGTTCAACAAATGCATTAGAGTTCTTTGAGGATGTGTGTGCAGAGGTTAAAAAAGGAAACATGAAGATGTGGTTTGTTTCAGAAGGCATTTGACAAGGTTGGTGTAGAAGATAAGAGCACATGGTATTCTGTGAAGTGTGTTAGTATGGAATGAAGACTGGTTATCACGTAGAAGACTGCAAGAATAAATGGGTAAGAAGGAACTGAGGATGGTGGTTTAAACTGAAGATAGACAGAAAGTGCTGCAGAAACTCAACGGGACAGGCAGCATCTCTGGAGAGAATGAACGGGTGATGTTTCTGGTTGAGACCCTTCTTCAGACTGAGTTGTTTACAGGCTGGAAGGGTGTAGCCTGAGTCCCTTAATGATCCAATTCTTGGTCCTGAATTATTTTTTTACCAAAGACTTGAAGAAGGGGAAGCCTTTTAAAATTAAAGTGCGCAGGAGTTTGCTCTATCAAAGTATGGTGAATCTCTGGAACGCTCTATCCTGGGTTTTATTGGAGGCTAGATCACGGTGTCGCAGCGGTAGAGTTGCAGCCTTACAGTGAATGCAGCAGCGGAGAACCGGGTTCGATCCCGACTACAGGTGCCATCAGTACGGAGTTTGTACGTTCTCCCCGTGACCTGCGTGGGTTTTCTCCAAGATCTTCGATTTCCTCCCACATTCCAAAGATGTACAGATTTATAGGTTAATTGGCTTGGCAAATGTAAAAAATTTTGTCCCTAGTGGGTGTAGTATAGTGTTAATGTGCGGGGATCGCTGGTCGGTGTGGACTCGAAGGCCTGTTTCTGTGCTGTATCTCTAAACTAAACTCAATCAGAAGAAGGGACTTGACCCGAAACGTCACCCATTCCTTCTCTCCAAAGCTGCTCCCTGTCCTGCTGAGTTACTCCAGCATTGTGTTCCTATCTTTGGTTTAAACCAGCATCTACATCTACCAGTGCTTTCCTACATCTTTAGAAGTAATGATTGTATATCTCTGGCTTATAGTGAAGATAAGATTAACTGCAACTCTTCTTTTGAATGCTATTCATAAACCTACACGTAAGTGCTCAGAGGTGTGTAGTTTATGTAACACAACAATGGACTTTCGTGCATAAGGTTAATGACCTTTACTAACCAGACTTGCACAGAATACATTGATGATTTAATTGAGTCAGTGGAGGACTTGAGTGACTTGGATTTGTTCTCAAAGATCAATATCAGCAAGCTAAGAGACAGACAAAGATAAAATTGGAAGAAAAACATTGTTGTGTTTGTTAGTAGCAGTGTAGAGTTCTAAGAAGTGCTTGATAATGCTCATGGCCACAAGATTCACACTCATTCATGCTACCTATGGATTAAGTAGGTCAGATGTACCTCTACAAGGCTGGAGACCAAAAACTTGAAATTGGTGCTTTAGTGTTTAAAATGGACGTAAGCCTTAATGATTATTTATTAACAATGAACTGTCTTTTACATCTGTTTTAGGTCAAAACCTGGTTTCAAAATCGTCGGATGAAACTCAAACAGCAGCTTCAAGTCGCTCAGGCTGAGGCACTCAAATCCAGATTGTTCCTTCAGTATTTCCCACATCCATACCACTCGATTCATGGCTTGAATCACATGGCAGATTCCAGCTCCTTTCATCATTGCCCTGAATTTGGACCTCTCCGCAGCCAAACTTGCATCTCTGACCGCTTCTTGCAATGCCTTGACTATCAGCCAAGTCTACCTCGGATCACACCAAAAGCCATTACTAACAGATTCCACCCTCGCCTCTCCATTGAATAGATTAAATCCGTGGAAATATATCGCACACTTGTCAAAGAATAACTGTGAACATTATTTTATCATGTGTCATTTTCTTTATATTTATTTTTATTTGAATTACAGATTATTTTTAGAGTTATATGTACCAAACTGTAACACATCACAATATTTTCAAGAGCAGCCAGCCATTTATAAACACATCTAACTTAAGGTGTGATATTGAGAGAAGAATTTTATACTGATGCAGTGCATATTCCTCTTTAGTGAAACCTCTATCACTGCTGCAGCAAGTATTCATTTCATTGTTCCATTGGCAGTACACATGACAATTAAACTATTTTTACATATACAAGGCATATTCATGCAAAGCTTCTCTAACTATATTAATAATATATAGGTAAGGATAAGGCTATACCTCTAATCCTTGAACAGCTCCTGGTCCACAATATGATCCACTAAGGATAAGATTTGAACTTATTTCTGTCTGGTATGATTCAAAGTGTAGTTCATAAGTGATAATAACAGAATTAAGCCATATGGCCCTTCAAGTCTACTCCATCATTCAATTGTGGCTGATTTATCTCTCCTAACCCTATTCTCCTGCCTTCTCCCCATAACCCCTGACATCCATACTAATCAGGAATCCATCTATCTTTGCTTCAAAAATATCCATTGACGGCCTCAACAGTCTTCTGTGGCAAAGAATACCACAGATTCACCATCCTCTGATTAAAGGAATTCCTCCACATCCCCTTCCTAAAGGAACGTCCTTTAATTCTGAGGTCCTAGACTCTCCCACTAGTGGAAACATCCTTTCCACATCTCTATCCAGGCCTTTCATTATTCGGTGCATTTTAACTCCATCGAGTAAAGGCCCAGTGCCGTCAAATGCTCATCATACATTAGCCCTCGCATTCCTGGGATCATTCTCGTAAACCTCCTCTGGACCCTCTCCAGAGCCAGCACATCCTTCCTCAGAAATGGAGCCCATTGATTTGGTCAATTCTGAGTTTCTTTTGTCCTTCCAATTCCTTCACAGAACCCCTCTGATCTCGTTTGTAGTAATCCGTGGCAATGATACCTGCAAACAGTAGCATCCCCTAGTAATGAGTTTGACATTGCTGTCCTGAAATGTCACTGTACTGTAATTGGGAGTTGTAATCACAAACAAATCATTCCATCATTGCAGGCTTATAACGCAAACTCATCTGTGATTTATAGCAAAGCATGTCAGAAATATATTTTTGTAGATCTCCTTCACAACAATATTAGTCTTTTACAAGAGCAATTGTAATACAGTGGCCAACATAATTTACAATGGAGGCTACAATAGTTCATGGAAAAGTGACAAATAAAAGTATAGTGTAACGATCTTTAATGTACACTGGTTCACATTAAACAATATAGTTCCTACCCAGTGATTTCAAAAGATGATCTTAAAATATGAGGTCACTGTCTTCAGATTGATTGACATAGCCGTGTTTTCCAAAATAAAATTTGCTTCACTTTGAAAATGTGATAAACTAATGCTAAAGCAACAGATTACACAATCAAATGTGATGGTGATATAATGTTCCTTTAAAGATTTGTGCAGTGAGATAACATGGTGTCATGTTAATAGTCAAATATTTAATCCAGTCAATTGGAATTCCTCTCCTTTAAGGTATAGCAGAGATGTTGACTCATTCCTTTCAAATACATTAATCCCCTGCTCAAGTAACAAGGCTAGGACTACTATACAAATTTGCTAAGCATTGTAACTTGGCCTCTTTTCTAACAATGCTCCCCTTATAAAGAGATTGAGCAGGAAATCACACCAAAAGCAGATCAATTATGTTTGTTTAGGCCATTACATCAACACAAAGGGTTATTTTTCCCCACAGAAACAAGGTGAGTTCTCGATTATAACACTGCAGTTGTATGTCTAGGCCAACAACTTATGTTATCAGGAGTGTGCAATACCTTATTTGAACACATAAAACTAGTCATGAGATCAATTAGATTTTGGCTCGACAGCAAGCACTTCTTTTGGAGAAGGACCTGCAACTTTTGAAATTGAATTTTGAACAAATCTTCCTTTAGACAAGCAGGTGATATCTTTGGAAGTTTTGGCCAGGTTACGACCGCCACATTTTTCCTGTGACTATCACCTGACCATATTTTTTGACGGCAATCAGATTTTTTTTTTGCAGAGACATAAAATGTCTCCACCGACACCTACCTATCACTTAAGATAGACACAAAGTGCTGGAGTAGCCCATCGGGACAGGCAGCATCTCTTGAGAAAAGGAATTTGTGACATCTCGGGTTGAGACCTTCTTTCAGTCTGAAGAGGGGTCTCTACCTGAAACGTCACCCATTCTGTCTCTCCAGAGCTGCTGCCGGTCCCACTAAGTTACTCCAGCATTTTGTGCCTATCCTTGGTGTAATTCAGCATCTGCTGTTCCTTCCTACCTATCAGTTGCCAACTTTTGTCCCTCCCCATCTCACTTTGTCAGCTTTCTCCTCCCTATTCAAATCAATCTGAAGAAGATCCCTGTCCATATCCCACCACAGATGCAGCCTGACTAGACAAATTCCTCCAGCACTTTGAGTTATACTGTGGATTTTCTGTGTTTATATTGAACAATATTTTATTAAACAATTTTGCTATTGAACTCTTATTTAAGGATTTGCATAGTCATGCTAAAGGCACTATTTATATACAGTGCAAAAGGGAGAGATGCACAGATAGGGACAGACTTTTTACAGAAAGATGTAAAATCAACCGAGTTGTCATGTTGGCCCAATAATGACAAACTTTTTTTGGTACAAAAGGTTTAGATGGGTCTAAATTTGTTTGATGTATCCATGTATCTTGAAACAGTATATGGATAGTCCAACTGCAAGGGAGATTATACTGGACATGTTGTTGGGAAACAAGCCTGGTCAAGTGACTGGTGTCTCAGTGGAAGAGCATTTTGGCAACAATGATCACAACTCCTTAACTTCGAAAATAGTTATGAATAAAAATAAGTCTGGATCTTGGGGTGGGAGATTGCAACCTTCACGTGGTCCACCCTGTTTCGACTAATGCTATCAACCCGACATGCACAAACAATTCGATCAAATCGAGCAAGTTGACCTACAACTTTAGGCTGTGCACATCATACGCTTGAAGACGAATTCTGGATCTTTGGACAAAGCTCCACATTAGAGTAAGAGACAAAAAAGCTGGAGTAATTAAATGGGTCAGACAGCATCTCTGGCGAAAAGAAATAATAATAATAATGGATGGGATTTATATAGCGCCTTTCTAATACTCAAGGCGCTTTACATTGCATTATTCATTCACTCCTCAGTCACACTCGGTGGTGGTAAGCTACTTCTGTAGCCACAGCTGCCCTGGGGCAGACTGACGGAAGCGTGGCTGCCAATCTGCGCCTACGGCCCCTCCGACCACCACCAATCACTCACACACATTCACACACAGGCAAAGGTGGGTGAAGTGTCTTGCCCAAGGACACAACGACAGTATGCACTCCAAGCGGGATTCGAACCGGCTACCTTCCGGTTGCCAGCCGAACACTTAGCCCATTGTGCCATCTGTCGTCCCGACAGGTGACGATAGACACAAAAAGCTAGAGAAACTTAGGGGGACAGACAACATCTCTGGAGAAAAGATACGAGTAACTTTTCGGGTCGAGACCCTTTCTCCAGAGATGCTGTCTGACCCACTGAGTTACTCCAGTTCAGTGTGTATATATACACAATCACACATACTTGATAAATAAACAAATATAGTGCAATAATAATCATAGACTGTTATAGTTCACAGCTTATTTGCTGTCGTGTTTAATAGCCTGATGGCTGTAGGGAAGAAGCTGTGCCTGAACCTGGTCATTACAGTTTTCAGGCTCCTGTTCCTTATTCCCGATGGCAACGGTGAAATGAGTGTGGGGCCAGGATGTTGTGGGTCTTTGATGATGTTGGCCACCTTTTTGAGGCAGAGAGTTCGATAGATCCCTTCGATGGTGGGGAGGTCAGAGCCTGTGATGGACTGGGCAGTGGTCACAACTTTTTGCAGTCGTTTCCGCTCCTGGACGTTACCTATGACTCTATTCCATGGAGCATAGGAGGTTGAGGGGAGATCTTATGGAGGTGTACACAATCATGAGAGGAATAGATTGGGTAGATGCAGAGTCTTTTACCCAGAATAGGGGAATTGAGGACCAGAGGACATAGGTTCAAGGTGAAGGGGAAAAGATTTAATAGGGATCCGAGGGGTAACTTTTTCGCACAGCGGGTGGTGGGTGTATGGAACAAGCTGCCAGAGGAGGTAGTTGAGACTAGGACTATCCCATCATTTAAGAAACATTTGGACAGGTACATGGATAGGACCAAGCACAGGCAAGTGGGACTAGGGTAGCTGGGATATTGTTGGCTGGTGTGGGCGAGTTGGGCCGAAGGGCCGGTTTCCACACTGTATCACTCTATGACTCAAAGCAAGGAATTAGAAGGAGCCAAGAAGGCTTTTTACAGAGACATTAACAACAAGAGGGTAACTAGGGAGAAGGGAGCACCGATCAAATTAATGGAGGGAATTTATGTTTGAAGTCAGAGGTCGTGAGTGAGGTACAAAAGTACTCTAGGGAGAAGGACATTGAGGATAGTGAGACAAATGACAGGTACACTTAATACAGTTTAGAGTTAGACAGTTTAAAATCAAGAAAGAGATACCATTGAGTCTCTTGGAGAGCAATAAAATGGATGAATCCCTAGTCTAGTGAGAGAGGCCTTGCCAAAGATCTTTGATCCATCCACAGCTCTCTCCCAACTTTCTCCCTCCACAACAATCAGTCTGAAGAAGGGGCCGGAGTCGAAACATTGCCTATAGAAACATAGAAATTAGGTGCAGGAGTAGGCCATTCGGCCCTTCGAGCCTGCACCGCCTGCAGCCTATCCATGTTCTCCAGAGAAACTGCCCAACCTATTGAGTTACTTCAGCACTTTTTGTCCTTTTTTGCAGACCAGCATCTGCAGTTGATAAGGTGTATGGATTGTTTGCATTCATTGGGCAGGGCATTGAGTGTAAAGAGTCAGGAAGTGATGTAGCTTTATTAAACTTTGGTTAGGCCACAAGAGCAATTCTGGTCACCCATTTATAGGAAAGGTGTGGAGGTTTTGGAGAGGGTGCAGAAGAGGTTTGCCATGATGCTGCCTGTCAAGTCAAGCCAAGTCAAGTTTATTCGTCACATACACATACGAGATGTGCAGTGAAATGAAAAGTGGCAATGCTCGCGGACTTTGTGCAAAAAGACAAACAAACAAACAACCAAACAAACTACAAACAGAATCACATATTCTTTTACATATTAAATATTGTGGGCGGAAGGGAAAAGGTTCAGTAAAGTTAGTCCCTGGTGAGATAGGAGTTTACAGTCCGAATGGTCTCTGGGAAGAAACTCCTTCTCAACCTCTCCGTTCTCACAGCATGGCAACGGAGGCGTTTGCCTGACCGTAGCAGCTGGAACAGTCCGTTGCAGGGGTGGAAGGGGTCTCCCATGATTTTATTGGCTCTGGAGTTGCACCTCCTGATGTATGGTTCCTGCAGGGGGGCGAGTGAAGTACCCATAGTGCGTTCGGCCGAACGCACTACTCTCTGCAGAGCCTTCTTGTCCTGGGCAGAGCAATTCCCAAACGAGATGGTAATATTTCCGGACAAGATGCTTTCCACAGCCACTGAGTAGAAGCACTGGAGGATCCTCGGAGACACTCTGAATTTCCTCAATTGCCTGAGGTGGTAAAGGCGCTGCCTTGCCTTACTCACGAGTGCTGCGGCGTGTGATGGCCATGTCATATCCTCAGAGATGTGGACTCCCAGATATTTAAAACAGCTCACCCTATCCACAGTATCCCCATTTATCCTCAATGGTGTGTACGTCCTCGGATGATGTGCCCTCCTAAAGTTCACGATCAGCTCCTTAGTTTTTTTGATGTTCAAGAGGAGGCTGTTGTCCTGACACCAGAGTGCCAGATCTGCCACCTCCTCCCGGGAGGCCTTCTCATCGTTGTCTGAGATCAGGCCCACCACCACAGTGTCATCAGTAAACTTGATTATTGAGTTGGAGCTGAACCTAGCCACACAGTCATGTGTGTACAGGGAGTACAGTAGGGGGCTGAGGACGCAACCCTGGGGCGATCCTGTGCTCAGGGTGAGGGACTTTGATGTATTCCCTCCCATCTTGACTCCCATCTGGACGGTAGATCTTGACATTCTCTCTAAAATATTGCCTACAGTTCATCATAATTAACTTGTTGGGCCCTGGCCAGAGTTTCATAAAAGTGAGTATAATGTTCCTGAATTTAAATTCTATGCATTTACTTGCAACGCCAAGTGTATCAAATACCTTCAAAGATTCACACATACACTCTTTAGAACCTTTTGTTCCTGCATCCACTTGAAAATTAAACCATTTACTCTACATTGCTTTTCCTTATTCGTCATTTACCATTTCAAAAGGAGCAGTGATTTCCAGCATTGATCACTGTACTACACTTAGTTTAGTTTAGAGATACAGCGCGGAAACAAGCCCTTCGCCCCACCGGGTCCGCACCGACCAGCGATCCCCGCACACTAACACTATCCTACACACAATGGGGACAATTTTACATTTTTAACAAGCCAATTAACCTACAAACCTTTACGTCTTTGGAGTGGGGGAGGAAACAGAGATCTTGGAGGGAACCCATGCAGGTCACGGGAGAATGTACAAACTCCGTACAGACAAGCACCCGTGGTCAGGATCGAACCCGGATCTCTGGCGCTGTAAGGCAGTAGCTCCACCGATGCACCACCATACTGACCATCATGCCTCATTTAAAAATAAGAACTTTTGAAGTCTAATTCTTAAGGAAAAATCAAAGGGTGGTGCACCCAGTAGAGCCACTGCCTCTCAGCACGAGAGACCTGTGTTCAATCATGACCTCAGTTGCTGTCTATCATTTGCAAATTCTCCCTGGAACTACATGGTTTTCTTTGGGTGCCTTTGTCTCCACAGCCAAAAGATGTGTGAGTGATAGGTAAATTATCCCTGATGTGTAGGTGAGTGGTAGAATCTGAGGTGAGTTGTTGAAAAGTATAAGGAGATTTGGCATGTTGCCTAATACTCTTATCGAACTTCCACAAGTGAATGGTGGATAACTGCCTGGTGGGGTCAAGGAGAAAGAGTTCACGTCACAGCCCTGTTTCCACCAATCTTTCCACCACCATGCACAAGAAGCACAAGAAGCGCAAGACAGACACCATTGTATGCAGATGCCGAGAAGTGTGTTCAGCTCTGGCTGAACAACTTCTAACCTTGTGGGTACACAAAAATGCTGGAGAAACTCATCGGGTGCAGCAGCATCTATGGAGCGAAGGAAATAGGCAACGTTTCGGGCCGTAACACTTCGGCCCGAAACGTTGCCTATTTCCTTCGCTCCATAGATGCTGCTGCACCCACTGAGTTCCTCCAGCATTTTTGTGTACCTTCGATTTTCCAGCATCTGCAGTTCCTTCTTAAACATTCTAACCTTGTGTGTGGACTCGATAAGAAGAGGAACTGACTGGGTACATCATGATAGACACAAAATGCTAGAGTAACTCAGCGGGACAGGCAGCATCTCTGGATAGAAGGAATGGGTGACACTTCAGGAAGTGATCCTTCTTCATCATGGGCTGGTTCTGAAACTTGAACGCTTAGGAATGAAGGAGACTGCAGAAAGTGGTGGTAATTGTATTGTTACAGAAAGCAAGTAAGAATGTAATTGTTCTGTCCCTGGCACAAATTACAATTAAAGATTCTTAGTTTCGAGATTTTAGAATAGTTTTTGTTTTAGGTACGCAGCATGAAACAGGCTCTTCAGTCACTGAGTCCACACTAATAGCCCTGTCCCACTGTACGAGTTCATTCAAGAGCTCTCCCGAGTTCTCCCTGATTCGAACTCGGAGATTTATGGTAATGGCCGCTCGTAGGCACTCGGGGCTCCCGTGGACATTTTTCAACATGTTGAAAAATCTTCACGAGTCTTCCCGAGCTTACCGCATTTCCCGAGTACCTGCCGTTAGCGTTACGAGCCGCTAAGAGATGTCCCCGAGCTCCGACGTACCTGCTACATACATTCTACGTGCTTCCACGAGTTTGATTATGATTATTTTTTTAACTCGGGAGAGCTCTTGAATGAACTCGTCCATATACTAGTTCTATGTTATCCCACGTTTGCGTCCTACACACCAGGGGCAATTTACAGAAGCCAATTAACCTACAAACCTGCGTCTTTGGAATGTGGAA